>NC_134400.1:207637939-207706797 GCF_050003625.1 Haematobia irritans
GGTCGAAGCAGGAATCGAACCCACGACCTTGTGTATGCAAGACGGGTATGCTAACCATTACGCCACGGTGGCTCCCTAATTAAATTTCTTTATACATACCTTTACAATACTAATACGTGCTTATTGGGCATGAAGATTAAATAATTGGTATTACACCCAGAGAAGGAATATGATCACCTCAAACATGTTTTAAGAGCAAAATGTTATTTTTGGGTGGTGACCATGTAACATGGTTGCGAAAACCATGTTATTTTCTCGAAAATCATGTATCTGATTTCGGCAAGCAGGTTATATTCGAAGAGAAAATAACATTTTAGTGACAAACATGTTACATGGTCACCATACAAAAATAACATTTTGCTCTTGAAACATGTTTGAGGTGATCATATTCCTTCTCTGCGTGTATTAAGCGAATGCCATTTGAATTTTTCAATTGCCATTTTTACTATTTGTAACTGGAAAAAGATCATGTATTTTTAATTTCAAATGATAGGACAGAATTTGCAAACAGGGCTCATTTGATTTGACAAAATTTAAAATTTAAATTATTTCTTCTGAAAAGGCACTATCAGCAAATAATGATTCCAAGTATTACAGATTTTCTGAGGACTTGAAATTATAAGAATTTGTCAGTGAGCTTTACCATGGTTTTATTCGATCATAGATTTACGAAGTTTGCCTTTTCTATTTCGGGATTGGGCAGCTCTACACAAAAAAAAAAATATTTCACACAAAAAATTTTCAATTAAAGTCTTAAAAATTTAATTGAATCAACAAATTTTGACGATGGAGAATCTAATATCCTTCCAGTTCTATCTGGTATTCCCCTATGGTCAGTTTTAGGGCCAAAACTATATATTTGAAGATCATTCATGTAAATTATGTGAATGATCTTGAAAGATACACTTCTTCGAGAAATTGGAATACATTCATGTTCGCCAACGATATTTCTCAACTCTTCAACTCTTGTTACACTCACATTCTTGGGAGTGGAGTAAATTTTTGTTTGGACAGTTTTATAGATTGGGCTTCTGCAAACTATCTCACTGTCAAATCATGTAAATTTTAGGCTATAATGTTTAGTAAAATGCATCACAGGTCATAATTGCCAAATCTATTTCTGGAAAATGGTTTTATTGAATTTATAAATCGCCGCAGGAGCTTGGGGCTTGTTCTGGACACAGAACTCTCTTTCATATTGACTGTTTATTTTTTAAAGATAGGGTCTTGTTTATTTCATGCGTATTGTAGATCATGCCCTAATGATGACCCATGCGGGATGCATTAGGATGAACCTTAATAAATTTAAGCCTGTCATCAATGCAATTGTTCGTTTTGTATAAAAGGTAAGTTTTCGTATTAAAAACGTGTACAGAAAATATTTTTCTTTTGTTAGAGTTCTTTGAATTCCTTCGAAAATTTAAAATTTTTATCACCAAAAATGTTTTTTTGTTACAAATTTTTTATTTCTGCAATAAAAATTCCTTTGTTTGATCCAAAAACACAAACAATTTCGTATATATCAAACACTGTTCCTTTCTGACTTTAAGTCTTTAATAAGCCACACTTTGAAGTTTCATAGTAAAAAATTTATGTAGTATGTAATGTCGAACAACTTTTCGAAATCTTCCAAGCATTTTAGGAATATATAAAAATAAATATGAGTATATATAAAAACACTTGTTGGTGTTCGGGATTGAACCCACTATCCTTTGTATCCATGCTAACCATGGTGGACAACTAAATATATGTATCTGTTAAAGTTTATTTACATCGGCTCGAGGGCGCCCAAAACTATGCTATAAAAATATCAATGTTTGACTCTTTGCGTTGAGGGCCATAACGATATTTTTGTCTGTTGCTGACAACAATAGCTACGTAGCCCAGTGGATAGCGTGTTGGTTTACTAACTGTATGGTCCGCGGGTCGATTCCCCGTCGAGGCGAAAGGTAAAATTTAAAAAATGTATTGAATCGTATAATATTTCTACATTGTTTGAATTACAGAAAAGTTGCTAAGAACTAGAGAACCTCGAGAAAGTGAGAAAGAACGAGAGAGAAGATGCAATTATCAAGTTTCCTTTTCTTTTTGTTTTTTTTATTTTTTTGAGTGAGTCCAAACAAACTTCCTTACAGCGAAAAGTTGATCAAAAATGTCGTTTGGGAGGAAAGAATTCATTTTTTTCGTATATGTCCAAGGGTTCATTTTTCAGAATTTATTTACTGAATAATACCCGCACAACAAGAATGCAAAATTCCTATAATTATAGTACGGGGATAATATCCTATATGTTCTTAAAATCGTATAAGTAATACAATTATATAAGACAAATTGAATATAGAGTTGAGTCAACAAATTACAACAAGGAAAAAAGTTTTAAATTGAAGGAAAGTGTTAAATTAAAAATATCCTTTAATTATACCCTTCACCACTAGTGTGGTATAGGGTATAATAAGTTTGTGCATTTGTATGTAACGCCAAGAAGGAAAAGTCTGAGACCTATCGTTTAGTATACCGATCGTCTTAGAATTGAATTCTGAGTCGATTTAGCGATGTCCGTCTGTCTGTCCGTCTGTCTGTCTGTCTGTCCGTCCGTCCGTCTGTCTGTCTGTTCATGTATTTTTGTGCGCAAAGTACAGGTCGCAGTTTAAGTCCGATCGTCCTCAAATGTGGCATAGGGTCGCTTTTTGGGACAAAAACAATCGCTATTGATTTTGGGAAAAATCTGTTCAGATTTAGATATAGCTGCCATATATATTTATCCCCGATCTGGTCACAATTGGTGTGTTTATCAACCGATGTTCTTCAAATTCAGTACATCCTAATATTTTATGGGTCTCGAATATCTTTCGTCCGATTTAGACTCCTATGACCACAGAGGCCAAAAGTTACTACCGATTTTCGTGAAATTTTGCATAAAGAGTAGAATTGACATTCTACCAATACTTGGTAAATTTGATTGAAATCGGTTCAGGTTTAGATATAGCTCCCATATATATATATATATATATATATATATATATATATATATATATATATATATATATATATATATATATATATATATATATATATATATATATATATATATATATATATATATATATATATATATATATATATATATATATATATATATATATATATATATATATATATATATATATATATATATATATATATATATATATATATATCTCGTTCGATTTAGACTCATATGACCACAGAGGCCAACGTTTATTACCGATTTACGTGAAATTTTGCACAAAGAGTAGAATTGACATTCTACCAATGCTTGGTAAATTTGATTGAAATCGGTTCAGATTTACATATATAGCTCCCATATATATCTTTCGGCCGATTTGAACTTATATGGTCTCAAAAGCCAGAGTTTTGCCGTGATTTGGTTCAAATTTTGCACAAGGAGTACGTTTAGCAGTATCGGTAACTGTGCCAAAATGAAAATGAAAAACTACCATTTCGAAATTAATTTCCGATGCAGCATAGCTATAAGTTTCCTACCTCTATTGAATCGGGCAAAGTTTAACTTCCGATACAAATATGGTGGTGTGCGCGTATAAATTATCTTCTGTAAGTAGATAAGCGACCTTATATCCAACAACTCATTAATACCTACTCCGTACAGAGCCACGTTATAACGAGATACCGAATCCCGTCGACTCAAGCCTTGTCATATCGCGTCATACTATTAATAAAAGTATTCAGTTTGCGTTTGCTTGTTGAGCACAGTATGCAAACAGCTCACATCCATAGAGTATACCTGGTATTATGTACGTCTTAGCCAGAAGAGACCTTAACGTAACTGGTGTCAGCGATTGCGTGGCCATAATTTACAGTAAACCTGTACTATGACTGCATTTATGTGATCCCTCCAGGTAAGAGAGCTATTAAACATCACGCCTCGATCCTCTCAGGAGAATGTTCATTTTTGCGATATGTGAGAAATCCACAATTTTTTGTTTTCAAAGAATTAAAAAAAAGGATTGGAAGTCCGAAAGACAATGACGATATTTTTTGTCATCATATGATACTGATACAATTTGCCATAAGCCATTGAAATCTATATTTTGTTCTTACTGGAGTTACAAATGTTATAACTTTTATTCTAAACCATTGGTAAATTTTGAATTTTACGACCCATTCTCATGTATTTATAGACATGATGAAAATATATAAACTCTTAATTCTGCAAGATGTTTATCTTATTCAAAGCAGCTCATACAAAAACATAAAATTAATAATTACTTCAAATAAATACAGACAAGAATTTTTATTAACATTTCGGGTACAAAGCCTTGCATATCATTTCAATCTGTCGAGACAAAAAATGAATAATGATGAAGAAGACAAATACTTGTGTGTATAAGCCTATACACAAAATGAAGGAGTGAATTGAAAATGTATACATGCTCAAACATAATTAATGATATTGCAATGTATAGACCTTAATATGAATGAAAATAATCCGCATATGGGTATACACAAACATGGATTCAATTACAAAGTCCCACAATGTATCACATATACAAACATACCTTCTCTCATAATCGACATGATGGTGTTTTTAAACAAGTCCTGAAATACTTTCTTGTTACAATAATTGATGTATGTGAGTGCTGCATATCAGTCTGATGTGGTGAATAACAATACAACATAATAAAAGTCTCAAGTGAATATAATTAATAATCAGTATATTGACTTCATTGAATTTCTATACAAAAGTTAAAATTCAAACAATGGATCACACTACAATTTTCGATACTGAATGGAGATAGATGTGTGGTAATTCATTCGATAATAATTAGGTGGGATTTATAATGAATAAGTGAAATAGAGTTGAAATAAAGGGGATTCGTTGAATTTATTCGTTTGATGTCTAGTGAAACAAAAAAATATTTTTTTTTAGTTTGGTAACAAAAATAAGTCCTACTTAGTTCGTAGCCCAATTCAAGGAATTTGGCTGTTGAGAAGTGGCACGTATACATGGCTGAGGGTTTTGGAGATTTTTCCCCAAATTGGGGATATTCTTTCGTGGATGGAGACGAAATGTTTGTGTTGGGGATTTGGTTAATTTGTGGATTCTTTTGAAATATGTTAAAAGTTAAATTAAACAAGTATATACGGCCGTAAGTTCGGCCAGGCCGAATTTTATGTACCATCCACCATGGATTGCGTAGAAACTTCTACGAAAGACTATCACCGACAATCGAATTACTTGGGTTGTGGTATCTTAAAACTTCTTAACATCGTTTTCTAAATTGTGAGTTAGTCCATAGGTGGAGAGCCAGAATTGAAATATGGGGGTCGCTTATATGGGGGCTATATACAATTATGAACTTGATATGGAACAATTTTTGTGTCATTGGGGATCGATTTATCTGATGGCTATATATAACTATAGACCGATATGGACCTAGTTAGGCATGGTTGTTAACGGCCATATACTAACACAATGTACCAAATTTCAACTGACTCGTATGAAATTTGCTCCTCCAAGAGGCTCCAAAGCCAAATCTCGTGATCGGTTTATATGGGGGCTATATATGATTATGGACTGATATGGACCACTTTTGGCATAGTTGTTAAATATCATATACTACCACCACGTACCAAATTTCAACCAGATCGGATGAATTGTGCTTCTCCAAAAGGCACCGGAAGTCAAATCTGGGGATCGGTTTATATGGTGGCTATATATAATTATGGACTGATATGAACCAATTCCTGCATTGTTGTTGGATACCACATACTAACTTAAGGTACCAAATTTCAACCGAAGCGGATGAAGTTTGCTCTTCCAAGAGGCTCCGGAGGTCAAATCTAGGGATCGGTTTATATGGAGGCTATATACAATTATGAACCGATGTGGACCAATTTTTGCATGATTGTTAAAGACCATATACTAACACCATGTACCCAATTTCAGCCAGATCGGATGAAATATGCTTCTCTTAGAGGCTCCGCAAGCCAAATCTGGGGGTGCGTTTATATGGGGGCTATACGGAAAAGTGAACCGATATGGCCCATTTGCAATAGCATCTGACCTACGTCAATAACAACTACTTGTAGCAAGTTTCAAGTCGATAGCTTTTTTCGTTGGGAAGTTAGCGTGATTTCAACAGACGGACGGACATGATTAGATCGACCCAGAATCTCACCACGACCCTGAATATACTTTATGGGATCTTATGGTGTCACAAACGGAATGACAAAGTTAATATACCCCCATCCTATGGTGGAGGGTATAATAATATATCTGTGGTATTACGTAATAATGAAATTTCAATTAAAAGACATTTAATAATCTTTGCTTTAATTTTTTTTAAATTAAATTTAGGACACAAATTATGGAAATTTGATGTTAAAGTCATATGCTTTTGAACTAATGAACATTTCCTTCAAGCAAAGAAAAACATTTTTGATTTAAAGAAATCGTCCTTAAATTAACTAAGTAATTGAATCTTTAGATTTGAAATAAAAACGCTTTACATATAGGCTAAGATTTATTTTGAGGATTTGTAAATATTATATGTGGTTTGAGATAACAAATCAAATAAGATAACAAAGTTAATATACTCCCCACCCTATGATGGTGGGCTTAAAACCCGAAAAAAAAATAAATTTTTCCTAACTACAAGTCTTTCTTTCAAAAATAATTAGTGTAATATATTTGAAACCGAACAAGTTTCTTTTCAGTGAAGCTAAATTTTGCTAACATAAGACCTATTATAGTAATAACCTAATACCATTCCTCTAATTAAGATGTTAAAGTTATTATTTTATCCTCAAGAATTTTATTATTATTCTCAATATCTAAAATCATTACTTGGTCCCTCTCTCTTCTATAATCTCTGCCATTCTCTCACTATTAATTGTAAGGATGTGGCAAGAACTACTTTCATAACTACTTGATGGCAGATGTTTAATGCTGCTTCATAAATGTTTATGCGATTTATGTCTTCCTTAAGAGTTTCCCCTTCGTCCAAAATACCGGAAGGAGTAATGAAAATCGGAGACGTTGCCAATGCTTAACAAGTCACCAAGGAGGAAAGAATATTTACAACTACAATTTCGTAGTTTATTTCACACTCTTAAAGTGTCTTCGTATATTTTATGGCTCTTTATTTTAAGGCTCTTAATAATAAAAAATAATGGGAATTGTTAAGCAATAAAAAATCATAGAAAAATCCCCTTGCCAAAGAAAAATGTAAATCACTATTTGGAGGGTTAATAAATAATTGAAACGGTGTCTAATAGTTGAACCATTGGTTTTAATTTAATATTTTTTGATGACAAAAATATTAAAGAAATACACTTATTTCTGCAATTGCTCTTGAAGATAGAAAAGTAGAAATTACACTTGTAACTTTCATGTAAAAAAAAACACACACACAAATCGTCGAAAGTTCGACCGTGCCGAATATTATGTTCCCCACCGCAAAGAATTGGGTATCCAATTTTATTTATAGAACGAGTAAGCATGCACTGGAATACATATTGTCGTGACAATAAAGATTTCATGTCCTTCAATTACGAATGCATATTTTGCTAAGTATAGACGATACATTTCTCTAACATAAAGTTTTTTTCCTTGTCGTTAAACTTTTTATTGAAGTCGTTTTGTCTTTATAGTTAAGTTATTCGACTTTAAAAGTGGGAATTTTAACCTGAAAGAAAACTCCCTCAACTTGGATTTAAAAATTCTAAAATATCTTTAAAAAAAATTGAAATCGTCTTTGTTGACTTTTTGTATCTTTACAACAAAGCAAATTTAAAATAGGCGATGTGGTGCAATGGTTAGCATGCCCGCCTTGAATACACAAGGTCGTGGGTTCGATTCCTGCTTCGACCGAACACCAAAAAGTTTTTCAGCGGTGGATTATCCCAACTCAGTAATGCTGGTGACATTTCTGAGGGTTTCAAAGCTTCCCTAAGTGGCTTCACTGCAATGTGGAACGCCGTTCGGACTCGTCTATAAAAAAGGATTCCCCTTGCCATTGAGCTTAACATAGAATCGGGCAGCACTCAGAAGTTCACCATTGTGGTATAACAATGGACTGAATAGTCTAAGTGAGCCTGATACATCGGGCTGCTACCTAAGCTAACCTAAACTAACCTAACCTAACATAGAACCGGGCAGCACTCAGTGATTAGAGAGAAGTTCACAACTGAATGTCTGAATGGACTGAATAGTCTAAGTGAGCCTGAAATATCGGGCTTCCACTATACCTAACCTTCAATACCCTAGATTAAATACGTTTTTTTACTTGTAACCTAGCATAATTTCTACTTTAAGTCGACTATGAATTTGGAAATGTAAGTTGTCGGTAACACGTTTTTAAAGGGCTTTAATAGCACATGGAGGAAAAAAATGATAAATTACATTTATTTCCTAAAATAAAGTACGTAAAAGTAAAATTTTAAAGCGAATTGTGTTTTAAAAGTATCGCTACTTCAATGCTCTGCTTTTTTGCCTCGGAATCAATACCAAAATCATTAGTGTAATGACAAAATCCTTGTCCGGCTCATGCGTTTTTTTTTTTCAGTGTACTAAAAAATAAGTGTTGATAATTTCAAGACGACGCTTCGTCGGGAATGGGTTACAATAAGGAGGATCCACTTTTGTGCAGGATGTAATGGCACTACGGGGAATGAATCAACCCCACACTGAAAAAGCATAACAGGTTCGAAAGATTTTGTCTTTAATCCAATGGTTTTGGTATTGATTCTAAACCAAAGAAGCGGAGAATTGAAATAGGGATATATCTACGACACAATTCTCACTGGGCAGAACGTATTAAATTTACACGTTGGACACAACTTAGAAGCTCTCCAAAGGACATATAATGGGTTAGTGTAGTAGAACTAATCCATAGACAGATCCTTATGAACCAGTCTGGGACATCCTCTTAAGTACTTGTTTCATTTTAAGCATCCGAATCGCACCAGAAAAAAAAACTTTGGAATATGCTATAGAACTACAATTTCCTATAAAAATAAAACTGTGAGAGAAATTTCTATAGAAATAACATTTTGAAAACATTTTCTATAGAAATAAAAATTTGAGAAATTTTTCTATAGAAAATTTGAGAATATTTTCTATCGAAATTAAATTAAGACAAAATGTTCTATAGAAATAAAATTTTCACAACATTTTTTATAGAAATAAAACTTTGACAAAATTGACTTTCCTAAACAATTTTTTTATCGTGTTATTTCATTGAATTCTTTGTGGGTGAGTTCTCATTTTTTTGTAGATGTAGTCTCGTTGCTGGCTCAAGGTAAAATCGTTAAAACATTTGAAATTCGACACATTTACAATTTATGAGATATTTATACACCCAAAAAAATGTTGCTCATAGAAGGGATCTTTTATTAATTCGAAGAGAACAAACTACAAAAATTTTATCAAAATATCAAAAAAGTAAAATTAATTGTGGTAAAATTTTCTTAAACATTTGCTGGATAATTTTTGGCACCAGTGGCGCTAGTAGGGTGATTTTGTCGGTCGTTTGAAGGACATAATTTATTCCAAACATTGTTAATTCGAACAAATCTAAACTGATTCTAAAAATTTGATGCTATTTTCGACATTTTTGGCATTCGAAAAAAATAAAATTAAAAAAAAAACAAGTAAGGAAAGTCTAAAGTCGGGCGGGGCCGACTATATTATACCCGCACCACTTTGTAGATCTAAATTTTCAATTTTAAGGAAACTTCGCAAAAGTTTATTTATGATTTATCGCTCGACATATATGTATTAGAAGTTTAGGAAAATAAGAGTCATTTTTACAACTTTTCGACTAAGCAGTGGCGTTTTAACAAGGAAAATGTTGGCATTTTGACCATTTTTTCGAAATCAGAAAAAAAATCTGAACCGATTTCAATCAAATTTGGCACACATAACTATACTACCAATTGTACTCCTTGTGCAAAATTTCAAGCTAATCGGGATAAACTATCCATCCATATAAGTGCATATCGGGCGAAAGATATATATGGGAGCTATATCTAAATCTGAATCGATTTCAACCAACTTTGGCACGCATAGCTACAATGCTAAATCTACTCCCTGTGCAAAATTTCAACCAAATTAGGCCAAAACTCTGGCTTTTAGGACCATATTAGTCCATATCGGGCGAAAGATATATGTGGGAGCTATATCTAAATCTCAACCGATTCCAATCAAATTTTGCACATTTTACTATACTATTAATTGTACTCCTAGTGCAAAATTACAATCAAATTCGGCCAAAAATCTGGCTTCTGGGGCCATATAAGTCCATATCGGGCGAAAGATATATATGGGAGCTATATCTAAATCTAAACCGATTTCAATCAAATTTTGCAGACTTGACTATACGACTAAGTGTTATGTTTGTACAAAATTTCAAACAAATCGGTATAAAACTCGTCTCCTTGACTGTGTGGTAATGGACGACGAAACCTACGTCAAAGCCGACTACAAGCAGCTTCCGGGACAGGAGTTTTATACGGCAAATGGAAGGGGAAAGGTAGCAGATATTTTCAAGCACATAAAACTGTCAAAGTTCGCAAAGAAATATCTGGTTTGGCAAGCCATCTGTACCTGTGGCTTGAAAAGCAGCATTTTCATAGCTTCCGGGACTGTCAAACAAGAAATTTACGTGAAAGAGTGTTTGAACAAACGTCTGCTGCCTTTCCTGAAGAAACACGGTTGTTCCGTACTGTTTTGGCCGGATTTGGCATCTTGCCATTACGGTAAAAAGGCCATGGAGTGGTACGCCGCCAACAACGTGCAGGTGGTTCCCAAGGACAAGAACCCTCCCAACACGCCAGAGCTCCACCCAATTGAGAAATACTAGGCTATTGTCAAGCGGAACCTAAAGAAGACCAAAAAAACTGCTAAGGACGAGCAGCAGTTCAAGTCAAACTGGCTTTCTGCGGCGAAGAAGGTGGACAAGGTGGCAAGCGTGAGGCCCGGCAATTCGGATTTGGAAAAGCGAAAGCCTAACTGAATATTTTTCCTGAATTTTATACTAATGAACTTGAAAAAGAAATTTAATTTGATTTTTTAAATAAACGATTTCACCGATTTACACGCGTTTTCCCTTGACCAAATCATCCTATAGAAGTATAAATATTTATAAAGCTCAGAAAGCTATTTCTGATTTGAAATTTAAATAAAACAAAGATATATGTGGGAGCTATATCTAAATCGGAACCGATTTCTTCCAAAATCAAAAATGTGTTCACAGACAGACGGACGGACGGACAGACGGACATGGCTAGATCGGCTCAGGGACCCACCCTGAGCATTATTGCCAAAGACACCATATGTCTATCCCGACTCCTTCTGGGTGTTGCAAACATATGCACTAACTTCCCAGCAAAAAAATTTGGAATTTCTTCCAAAGGCACAACATTAAAAGCACTTCCAGAAGATGCACTCCAATTGATGTTCTTTATTTCAACTACCCAGGAAGTTCTTTTAATTAAATTTAATAAACTTGTTTTTTTTTTCATACTTTTAATGGATAATTTTAACTTTTTGTTTCAAATAGGTTAACAGAGTAAGAATTCAAAATATCACAGAATTTTTCAATTTACATTCAAAACAATGAATTCGGATCACACCTAACGAAGTGATGCAAATTCAGTGCAACGGCTGTTGAAATGGAGGACTTCCGTCCTATGACAAGCCCATGTTAAATTCAACGCTTCTGCGTCAATTTTGCACCACTTTCGGATCCATAAAGAACATTTTCATTACTTTTTTGGCGATGATTTTTATAGCCTCCACCATAGGATGGGGGGTATATTAACTGTGTCATTCCGTTTGTAACACATCGAAATATTGCTCTAAGACTCCCTAAAGAATATATATTCTGGGTCGTGGTGAAATTCTGAGTCGATATGAGCACGTCCGTCCGTCCGTCTGTCTGTTGAAATCACGCTAACTTCCGAACGAAACAAGCTATCGACTTGAAACTTGGCACAAGTAGTTGTTATTGATGTAGGTTGGATGGATTTGCAAATGGGCCATATCGGTTCACTTTTACGTATAGCCCCCATATAAACTGACCCCCAAATTTGGCTTGCGAGGCCTCTAAGAGAAGCAAATTTCATCCGATCCGGCTGAAATTTGGTACATGATGTTAGTATATGGTCTCTAACAACCATGCAAAAATTGGTACACATCGATCCATAATTATATATAGCCCCCATATAAACCGTTCCCCCGAATTGGCTTGCGAGGCCTCTAAGAGAAGCAAATTCCATCCGATCCGGCTGAAATTTGGTTCATGGTGTTAGTATATGGTCTCTAACAACCATGGAAAAATTGGTCCACATCGGTCCATAATTATATATAGTCCCCATATAAACCGATCACCAGATTTGACCTCCGGAGCCTCTTGGAAGACCAAAATTCATCTGATTCAGTTGAAATTTGGTACGTGGTGTTAATATATGGCCTCAAACTCCCATGCAAAAATTGGTCGAAATCGGTCCATAATTATATATAGGCCCCATATAAACCGATCCCCATATTTGGCCTCCAGAGCCCCTTGGAAGAGCAAAATTCTTCCCATTCGGTTGAAATTTGGTACGTGATGTTAGTATATGGTATCCAACAACCATGCAGGAATTGGTTCCTAACAGCCCATAATTATATATAGCTCCCATATAAACCGATCGACAGATTTGACCTCCAGTGCCTTTAGGAGAAGCAAAATTCATCCGATCTGCTTGAAATTCGGTACGTGGTGATCGTATATGATATTTAACAACCATGCCAAAGGTGGTCCATAATCATATATAGCCCCCATATAAACCGATCCCGAGATTTGGTTTTGGAGCCTCATGGAGCAGCAAATTTTATCCGAGCCAGTTGAAATTTGGTACATTGTGCTAGTATATGGTCGTTAACAACCATGCCATATCGGTCTAGAGTTATATATATCCCTCAGATAAAGCGATTTCCAATCACACAAAAATTGGTCCATATCAAGTTCATAATTGTATTTAGCCCCCATGTAAGCGACCCCCATATTTCAATTCTGGCTCTCTACGTACCGTGCAAAAAGTCCATATCGATTCGTAATTATTTGCAGACTTAACTATACATAACTTTTTTGTCTAATATATACCACGTATGGAATAACTCACAATTTATAAAACGATGTTAAGAAGTTTTAAGATACCACAACCCAAGTATTTCGATTATGGATGACATTCTTTCGTAGAAGTTTCTACGCAATCCATGGTGGAGGGTACATAAGATTCGGCCTGGCCGAACTAAAGGCCGTATATACTTGTTGTTTCTGGGTTATAACACCCTGTCCCACAGTGTGGCGCAGGGTATAAAAAAAACTCATAAAAACACCTTTTATATAGTAATGTAAATATTTATATATAGCTCCTAAAAAATGTGAAGTTAAAAAATTCGCTGAAAATATGTATGAGCGATCATTGACATGAGACCCATGTATATGTTGAATTGATTATGGATATACAATTTTATACCCAATATATGAATATATCTTTTTCGTTACCTATTAAAATTTCCCATTTAAATAAACCTAATCCCAAAAATATATTTTTATAAGTAGTATGCCTGTCAATGACATGTGAAATTATTTAATCTTGAACTTTAATATCATACTGCCATGTATTGTTGAACAAAACAAAGTGAAACTAAATACATTAGCGTGGTATATCAAAATTTCATTAGGATTATAAACAGCTTTGATTACGTATTTTCTATTTGAACTTTTTCATAGTAGTCTTCTTCATATATGGATGAGAAAGAAAAAAAGATTTCGAAAGCAAAAGTTTTTTCCTGTGATCAGTTTTCAGCGATTTTCCACACAAACTCTACAAAAAGAAAAACTCCAAGATTTTCCAATAACTAAAGAAAACACATGTGACATCTTCAATTGCATTGAAAATTGCTCCTTGGACATAAAGTCCATGTACTACTTACAGACTTCCAAAGCAAAAAGGGCGAATAAAACTCCTTCTTCTACAATTTCATTTGTTTCCCATTGGCAAAGGAATGACAAAGAGTCTCGTATTGCCATTGTAAATAGAAATGATTTCAGCAATAGTGGAAGAGTAAGGATAATGGTACTTGATATGATGGACGTTCGTTGCAGTAGTGAAAATTGCAGCTGTATCAATGATGTCGTATTATTCCTACAAAAGGACAAAAGGAATGTGAATTCAATAAGTTTAAGTAAATAAAATCACTTCATTGGATAGTTAGCCATTGAGAAGGCTTCCAAAGAAGAAACATATCCAATTAAAAAAATCAAATGTTATCTTATCCAACTTCCATGAGAGCGTAATTGCAGAGATATTGCAAAGACTTGCAAAACAGAGAAGAAGCCTACCAAATTATAAACCTATAAAATTTCGGCACCACATTTAACTACAAGTCCGTCCGTGAGACTGTCGGTTCATCTACAGTTTTCCCCCAAATTTCATTGTAATAATATAGCAAGTATCCCACAAATTGTCCATTATTAAGAGGAGTATCCAGGTTAGAGAGGTTTCACTGTATATGACTTCAGACAGATAGAGTGGTTACAATTCGCTTTATTTGAAAAATAATTCTGCAACTTTTGAACGTATATCAACATACTTTCTTTATGTGAAAGCGTTGGTGTTTTCCTTTAAACTTGAAATTTTGTGGGTCCCCAGTTGGTCCTCGGGCTGAGATGTAGGCGTTAGAAGTTGGTCACATCGGGGGTATGAAATTTAGTTTTATCTGTAAAATCCGAAATTACACGCAAAACCATAATTCTTTCCTCCCAAACGAAATTTTAGACAAGGTTCGTTTCTCATATGCTTTTCACTGCAAGGAAGTTTATTTGGAAAAGTATATTCTTTTTGTGATAAACGTTAATTCTTTTCCAGGATGTAAAAACAATTTCATAAAGATTAACTCAAAAAAAAAAAAAAAACAAGTATATACGGCCGTAAAGCTTATGTACCCTCCATCATGGATTGCGTAGAAACTTCATCTAAACACTGCCATCCACAATCGAATTACTTAAGTTGCGGTAACGCTTGCCGATGTCAAGGTATCTTAAAACCTCCTAACACCATCTTCTAAATTGTATGTAAGTCCATACGTGGTATATATTAAATCAAAAAAGATCGATCCAATACGTATATAATTCGGTTTGACAAAGTAGACATAAAATTTTGACAAAATTTTCTACAGAAATTAAATTTTCTATGGAAATAAAATTTTCACAAAATTTTCTATGGACCAATTTTTGTGTGATTGGACCAATTTTGGTATGGTTGTTAGCGACCATATACTAACACCACATGCCTAATTTGAACCGGATCGTATGAATTTTGCTCCTCCAAGAGGCTCCGGAGGTCAAATCTGGAGAATGTTTTATATGGGGGCTATACATAATTATGGACCGATATGGACCAATTCTGGCACGGTTGTTAAAGATCATATACTAACACCATGTTCCAAATTACAACCGGATTGGATGAAATTTGCTTCTCTTGGAGACTTCGCAAACCAAATCTGGGGATCGGTTTATATGGGGGCTATATATAATTATGAACCGATGTGGACCAATTTTTGCATGGTTGTTAGAGACCATATACTAATATCATGTACAAAATTTCAGGCGGATCGGATGAAATTTGCTTCTCTTTGAGGCTCCGCAACCCAAATCTGGGGATCGGTGTATATGGGCGCCATATATAATTATGAACCTATGTGGACCAATTTTTGCACGATTGTTAGAGACCATATACCAATACCATGTACCAAATTTCAGCCGGATCGGATGCAATTTGCTCCTCTTAGAGGCTTCGCAAGCCAAATCTGGAGATCAGTTTATATGGGGTCTATATATAATTATGGACCGATGTGGACCAATTTTTGCATGGTTGTTAGAGACCATATACCAACATCATGTACCAACTTTCAGCCGGATCGGATGAAATATGCTTCTGTTAGAGGCTCCACAAGCCAAATCTGAGGATCGGTTTATATGGGGGCTATATATAATTAAGGACCGATATGGACCAATTTTTGCATGGTTGTTAGAGACCATATACCAACGTCATGTACCAAATTTCAGCCGGATCGAATGAAATTTTCTTCTCTTTGAGGCTCCGCAAGCCAAATCTGGGGATCGGTTTATATGGGGGCTATATATAATTATGGACCGATATTGAACATTTTGGCATGGTTGTGAGAGACAATATACTAACACCATGTTCCAAATTACAACCGGATTGGATGAAATTTTCTTCTCTTTGAGGCTCCGCAAGCCAAATCTGGGGATCAGTTTATATGGGGGCTATATATAATTATGGACCGATGTAAACCAATTTTTGCATGGTTGTTAGAGACCATATACCAACACCATGTACCAAATTTCAGCCGGATCGGATGAAATATGCTTCTGTTAGAGGCTCCACAAGCCAAATCTGAGGGTCCCTTTATATGGGGGCTATACGTAAAAGTGGACCGATATGGCCCATTTTCAATACCATCCGACCTACATCGATAACAACTACTTGTGCCAAGTTTCAAGTCGATAGCTTGTTTCGTTCGGAAGTTAGCGTGATTTCAACAGACGGACAGACGGACATTCTTAGATCGACTCAGAATTTCACCACGACCCAGAATATATATACTTTATGGGGTCTTAGAGCAATATTTCGATGTGTTACAAACGGAATGACAAAGTTATTATACCCCCATCCTATGATGGAGGGTATAAAAAAAACAATCTTTTCTGGCTAATTGCATTTGCCCTCACATCTTTCTCACTTCCACGAGGGGTTTTCAGTTCTTAGCCTCTTTTTCTGTAATACAAACAATGTAGAAGAAATTATTCGATTTTATACATTTTTTTAAATTTTACCTTTCGCCTGGACGGAGAATCGAACCGCGGACCATGTAATTTGTAAGCCAACACACTATCCACTGAGCTATGTAGCTGTTATTGTCATCAATAGACAATTATGCGGCGCCCACGGCTACGTCCGCCTTGCATACCAAGGGTCCTCGGCTCGAGCCACACATATATTCCAGATGTGTTCGGAAGATTGCAAAAAGATGTTCAACATTACATACTACTATATTAAATTTTTACTATGTACTGTAAAGTGTGTCTTATTAAATACATAAAGTCAGAAAAGAACAGTGCTTCATATAAACGAAATGGACTATGTTGGTGGTTCAAAATTATTTTTTTACCCTCCACCATAAGATATTAACTTATCATTCCGTTTGTAACACATCGAAATATTGATCTAAGACCCCATAAAGTATATATATTCTGGGTCGTGGTGAAATTCTGAGTCGATCTGTGCATGTCCGTCCGTCCGTCCGTCTGTTGAAATCACGCTAACTTCCGAACGAAACTAGCTATCGACTTGAAACTTGGCACAAATAGTTGTTATTGATGTAGGTCGGATGGTATTGCAAATGAGCCATATCGGTCCACTTTTACGTATAGCCCCCATATAAACGGATCCCTAAATTTGGCTTGCGAGGCCTCTAAGAGAAGCAAATTTCATCCGATTCGGCTGAAATTTGGTACACGGTGTTAGCATATGGTCTCTAACAACCATGCAAAAATTGGTTCACATCGGTTCATAATTATATATAGCCCCCATATAAAGCGATCCCCCGATTTGGCATGCGGTGCCTCTAAGAGAAGCAAATTTCATCTGATCCGGCTGAAATTTGGTACATGGTGTTAGTATATGGTCTCTAACAATCATGGAAAAATTGGTCGATATCGGTCAATAATTATATATAGCCCCCATATAAACCGAACACCAGATTTGACCTCCGGAGCCTCTTGGAAGACCAAAATTCATCTGATTCAGTTGAAATTTGGTACGTGATGTTAATATATGGCCGCAAACATCCATGCAAAAATTGGTCGATATCGGTCCATAATTATATATAGGCCCCATATAAACTGATCCTCAGATTTGACCTCCGGAACACCTTGGAAGAGCAAAATTCTTCCCATTCGGTTGAAATTTGGTACGTGATGTTAGTATATGGTATCCAACAACCATGCAGGAATTGGTTCCTATCAGTCCATAATTATATATAGCTCCCATATAAACCGATCACCAGATTTGACCTCCGGTGCCTTTTGGAGAAGCAAAATTCATTCGATCTGGTTGAAATTTGGTACGTGGTGGTAGTATATGATATTTAACAACCATGGCAAAAGTGGTCCATATCAGTCCATAATCATTTATAGCCCCCATATAAACCGATCCTGAGATTTGGTTTTGGAGCCTCTTGGAGGAGCAAATTTCATCCGAGTGAGTTGAAATTTGTGGATAACAGTCTTTCGTAGAAGTTTCTACGCAATCCATGGTGGAGGGTACATAAGATTCGGCCTGGCCGAACTTACAGCCGTACATACTTGTTTATATTGAAAAAATAAAAATGTTGTAACAAACGATTTTTTTTTGGTTATAAAAGTTTAAAATTTTCGAAGCAATTCAAAAACCTTAACAAAAGAAAAACGTTTCCGGTACACGTTTTCCAAAGTTGTTTTTTTTGCGTGTATGAATCGATTGAGACGTTTCATGTGTGTATCTTCAATTGCCACAGAAGCGAGAGCTTTTCTTTGATTCGCTTCAAATTTTGCACACAAAGTACAACCAAGTATAACCAAGTGTGCAAAATTTGGTGGATATCGGTTTAGATTTAGATATAGCTCACACATATCTTATTTGTTTCATTTTGCACAAGGAATATATTTGATAGTATCCAAGTGTGTCAAATTTGATCGAAATCTGTTCAGATTTAGGAATATCCCTCATATAAAAGTACATTACCAGAAGTTCACTAATTTTCCCGAGTTAATGAGGTTTAGTGCAATTTTGTTATTAAGCAACGCTCTATATATAAGATATCGTTAAAAAGGTATATGAGAGAACTTTCTCCCTTTGTAACCGAAAAACCAAATACCACGAAACTTTAAAGCTTTAGAGACAATATATATATAAATATGAATTGAAACCTTTATAACTTTATGATACCGTTCTGACTTTTATTGAATTTTGAAGGAAAAATGTTTTAAGAAATATTTCTGAATATATCATTCCCAAAATTTGCATCGATAATCTCTAAACTGGGGACATATGTTAAGAAAAACGTTATGTCTTGTAATTTGCATCAGCTTTTTACCAGTAGGATGTTGAAACCTTTTACAGTTAGTTAGTGGACACATGAGTTTTTTTGGAAGAGAAATCGGCTTAGCAATCGGTGCTTTGCCAATTGAAATTTTTTTAAAGCAAAATTTTTTTATTTTTTAAAAATTGCCGAAATGAGAATGAGCTCATAATACGTGACCAAATTGGACGATAAACAAGTATATACAGCAGTAAGTTCGGCCGGGCCGAATCTTAAATACCCACCACCATGAACCAAATATTAGGGTTTCCTTTGAAATTTCAGGAGGGCTTGAGGACACTTCCCGAAGATAAATTTAAAGATTTCAACTATAACGACTATATCAGATTCTGGATTTATAAGAACCATTTTTGTTTGAGTTTTAGAGGAATCATTAACATCTCTTGTAAGTGTGCAAGAAAATTATAAAATAACGTCTTGATTTGAAATCTTAAATCTGTAGAAGTAAAATCTGGAAATTTTACATTGAGTTTCAAGCAATTTTCATGATCAGTGCGCCTTCTACACCCTCAAGAAGTGAAGTCGGTCTATATGGAGGCATTACCAAATGGACCGATAAAAACTTAATCCGATGCACGTTTTTGTGAGCCTAAAATACCAGAATATTTACAATTTCAGGCAAATCAGATAAAAACTACGGTTTCTAGAAGCCCAAGAAGTAAAATCGGGAAATCGGTCTATATGGGGGATATACCAAAATATGGGCCGATACTCACCATTTTCGGCACACCTCTTTATGGTCCTAAAATTCCTCTAGATTTCCAATTTCAGACAAATTGGATAAAAACTACGGTTTCTATAAACCCAAGACCCAAATCGGGAGGTCGTTTTATATGGGGACCATACCAAAACATGGACCGATACTCACAATTTTTGGCACACGTATTTGTGGTCCTACAATACCTCTAGATTCCCAATTTCAGGTAAATTGAATAAATACTGCGGTTTCTATAAGCCCAAGAAATAAAATCGGGAGATCGGTCTATATGGGGGCTATACCAAAATATGGACCGATACACACAATTTTTGGCACACGTATTTGTGGTCCTATAATACCTCTAGATTTACAATTTCAGGTAAATTGAATAAAAACTGCTGGTTCTATAAGCCCAAGAGGTAAAATCGGGAGATCGGTCTATAAGGGGGCTATACCAAAATATGGACCGATACTCACAGTTTTCGGCACACGTATTTGTGGTCCTACAATACCTCTAGATTTCCAATTTCAGGTAAATTGAATAAAAACTTCGGATTCTAGAAGCCCAAGAAGTAAACTCGGGAAATCGGTCTATATGGGGGCTATACCAAAATATGGACCGATACTCACCATTTTCGGCACACCTCTTTATGGCCCTAAAATACCTCTAGGTTTCCAATTTCAGACAAATTTGATAAAAACTACGGTTCCTATAAGCCCAAGACCCCAAATCGGGAGGTCGTTTTATATGGGGACCATACCAAAACATGGACCGATACCCACAATTTTTGGCACACGTATTTGTGGTCCTACAATACCTCTTGATTTTCAATTTCAGGTAAATTGAATAAAAACTGCGGTTTTTATAAGCCCAAGAAGTAAAATCGGGAGATCGGTCTATATGGGGGCTATACCAAAACATGGACCGATACTCACCATTTTTGGCACACCTCTTTACGGGCATAAAATACCTCTAGATTTCAAATTGCATGCAAATTGGATAAAAACTACTATTTCTATAAGCCCAAGACCCCAAATCGGGAGGTCGGTTTATATGGGGACTATATCAAAACCTGGACCGATATAGCCCATCTTCGAACTTGACCTGCCTGCAGACAAAGGACGAGTTTGTGCAAAATTTCAGCACGATTGCTTCATTATTGAAGACTGTAGCGTGATTACAACAGACAGACAGACAGACAGACAGACAGACAGACAGACGGACATCGTTATATCGTCTTAGAATTTCTCCCTGATCAAGAATATATATACTTTATAAAGTCGGAAATCGATATTTCGATGCGTTACAAACGGAATGACAAACTTATTATACCCCCGTCACCATTCTATGGTGGTGGGTATAAAAATGACAACGTATCCCTATTTGTTTTTTTTTACAAAAAACAAGCAAAAAAGTTGGAAAAGTCTACGAAAAACAAGTATATACGCCGTAAGTTCGGCCAGGCCGAATCGTATGTACCCTCCACCATGGATTGCGTAAAAACTTCTACTAAAGATGGTCATCCACAATTAAATTAATTGGGTTGCGGCTGATGGCAAGGTATCTTAAAACTTCATCTTCTAAATTGTATCATCTCTAAACATCATCTTCTAAATTGTATGTTAGTCCATGCGGGATATATAGTAGACAAAAGAAAGGTCGATCAAATACATATATATGCAATTCTTGACCGGTATATATATGGAAGAAATAAGTACGGACCGATATGAACTTTTGGGTGGTAATTATAGAGCCAGAATTGAAATATGGGGATCGGTTTATATGTGCGCAATATACAATTATGAACCCGAGTCTACCAAAAATGGCAGATTTTTTACTGTTTGGTAGATTGGTAGAATTCTTGATGTTTTGGAAGATTTTGCACAATATTCCTCTCCAACTACGAGGTGTTTTATAAATTTTCTATAGAAATAAGATTTTTACAAAATTTTCTACAGAAATAAAATTCCGACAAAATTTTCTATAGAAATAAAATTTTGACAAAATTTCCTAAAGACATAAAATGTTGACAAAATTTTCTATAGAAATAAAATTTTGACAAAATGTTCTATAGAAATATAAAATTTTGACAAAATTTTCTATGGCAATAAAATTTTGGTAGATTATTTTTGGCTCGAGTGGCAATCATAATTTTTCTGTGAATGGGGATCGGTTTATTTGGGGGCTACATATAATATAGATCGATACTGACCAATTTTGCCATAGTTGTTATCGGCTATACACTAGTGAAATGTACCAAATTTCAATTCAATCGGATGAATTTTGCTCCTTCAAGAGGCTCCGGAGGTCAAATCTGGGGATCGGTTTATATGGGGGCTATATATAATTATGAACCGATGTGGACCAATTTTTGCATGGTTGTTAGAGACCATATACCTACACCATGTACCAAATTTCAGCCAGATCGGATGAAATTTGCTTCTCATTGAGACTCCGCAAGCCCAACCTGGGGATCGCTTTATATGGGGGCTATATATAATTATAGACCGATGTGGACCAATTTTTGCATGGTTGTTAGATACCATATACCAACACCATGTACCAAATTTCAGCCGGATCGGATGAAATATGCTTCTCTTAAAGGTTCCGTAAGCCAAATTTCGGACCCGTTTATATGGGGGCTATACGTACAAGTCAACCGATATGGCCCATTTGCAATACCATACGACCTATATCAATAGCAGCTACTTGTGCCAAGTTTCAAGTCGATAGTTTGTTTCGTTCGGAAGTTAGCGTGATTTCAACAGACGGACGGGTGGAGGGTATAAAAATATTACGACAGAAAGAAAAAAAGCGATTTGGAACCACTGGTCCTTCCAACGGACCATTAAATTTATATTTTTTCGATATAACCAGAATAAAAATCTTCTTTGGAGAGAATAATTGATCTGTTTTTTCTGACTATTGATGAGTTTAAGTTTGAAAACATACTAAAGTGTACTTGTGGAACTTACGTTTCGAAAGAATTTTATATGGTAACCCTACACAACATCCAATTGTGATTATACTATAAGCCAGCAACCTAAAGCAAACACCTACACAATGGTTGTTTATATTTCGGTATTGGGCATCTCTAGTGTTGCAATCTGCCAACCGACAGCTCTGATAGTGCTATTTGTGTTTGTGTTTACAGCAACTTTAAATATTCATCTCGTCCAAAACTTGGTATTAAATCATGAACATTTTCGTGCGATTAGTTTTTACAACTTTGGACGTGAAGCAATTCAAAAATAGTGCATAGAAAATTCAATTTTTTGCCGATCCTCATGGACTAGTGTTTATCGATGGTATGGTGAATTCAAGCGAGGTCCTATTTTACTTCAAGACGAATTTTGTAACGGTCGTCCAAAATCAGTTGTTGTTCCGGAAACCATTGATGCTGTGCCCCAACTCACACTGCAAGATCGTTATGTGACCTATCGTGAGATTGAAACACGGAAATTTTATTTCCCAAATCGCCTAGAGAATAATCCAGAATACCACATTTGTTACAAATTCTCATACTTCTTAAACGATATTCACAACACACTTAAGAGGAATTATTTTCCTTGGGGTTTTCCAAACAACAAAAAATCTCTGCATCAATCGCATTCGAATAGAAACCTCAAAACGTTTCGGTTTTGTCCTTTGTAATGTCATATTCCCATATGATGATAATGGTGGCAAATGGGAGCAATACATTCCAGCACTAAATCTAGATAACAAAGTACACACATACATACACTTTCTTGTACATACACAATACATAAAGAGAAAACCAGTAACATATGTTTGTTGCTGCATCCTTTGCTTTGTTCCCATAGCAAATAAGAGGACGTTGCATGCGGTTGGCATCAGTTGGTAAAAGTTTTCTTAGATGAGTTCATCTTGTGTTTACCAATCAAATGCATCCACTGATGATGTACATCGCGTGTTAACAAATCCAGAGGTGGAATTAAAAAGTAATTTTGGAAGGAAACAGTGAAGGAGAAAAGAATATTTGAGATTGCGCCTCTCCGGGGAAACAAGTTAAAAGCCGAAGCAATTAGTGCAGGATATTTACCGAATCCATAAGTGTAGGAAGCGGCTAACGGCCGAAATAATTAGGGGAGAAGTAAGCTAAGCACCGAAGCAACTAGTACGGAGACAAGCTCAATGCCGGTGCAAGTAGAGCGGAAACACGCTAATATGAAAAAAATTTTAAATTTCGAAGTAATTTGTGCGGAAGAAAACTAAGTTCCGAAGCAACTAGAGCAGAAGTAAGCGAACGTAGAAGCAAGCTAATTGGCGAAGCAAAAAGTGCAGAAGTTAGTTAAATGTAAAGACGAAGGAATTAATACGGAAGCAAGCTATCTATGTGCAGAGACAATTAGTGGTCGCTTTAACTATTGCAGAAGAAAGCGAATACGGATGCAAGCTAAATACCGAAGCAATAAGTGCGGAAGCAATATATGCGACTGTTTTTAAATTTTTAGGACGAGATGAATCTTTGAAGTTGCTGTAAACAAAACGTTCTGAGTATGTATAACCACAAAAATGTGGAGCCAATATTGAAGTCATATAGGGTGTTGGGGAATTGGTATGGAATATATTTCGAACCTTTAAAACATCGTCTTGCATCGACATCTCAAATGAAGTCACGACAATTTTCGTGACTCACGCGAGAGACTATCATTACGTTGAAAAAAATAATATTAACAAGTATATATGGTCGTAAGTTCGGCCAGGCCGAATCTTATGTACCCTCCACCATGGATAGCGTAGAAACTTCTACGAAAGACTGTCATCCACAATCGAAATACTTGGGTTGTGGTATCATAAATCGTTTTCTAAATTGTGAGTTAGTCCATACGTGGTATATATTAGACCAAAAAGGTATGCGTAGGTAAGTCTACAAATAATTACGAATCGATATGGACTTTTGCACGGTACGTAGGGAGCCAAAATTGAAATATGGGGGTCGCTTATATGGGGGCTATATACAATTGTGAACTTGATATGGACCACTTTTTGTATGATTGGGGATCGATTTATCTGAGGACTATATATAACTATAGACCGATATAGACCTAGTTAGGCATGGTTGTTAACGGCCATATACTGGCACAATGTACCAAATTTCAACTGACTCGGATGAAATTTGCTCCTCCAAGAGGCTCCAAAACCAAATCTCGGGATCGGTTTATATGGGAGTTATATATAATTATCGACTGATACGAACCAATTCCTACATGGTTGTTGGATACCATATACTAACATCACGTACCAAATTTCAACCGAATCGGATGAATTTTGCTTTTCCAAGGGGCTCTGGAGGTCAAATCTGGGGATTGGTTTATATCGGGGCTATATATAATTATGGACCGATTGCGACCAATTTTTGCATGGGGGTTTGAGGCCATATATTAACACCACGTACCAAATATCAAGTGAATCTTCCAAGAGACTCCGGAGGTCTGGTGATCGGTTTATATGATGATGAAATTTGCTTCTCTTAGAGGGTCTGCAAGCCAAATTTGGGGGTCCGTTTATATGGGACTATACGTAAAAGTGGAACGATATGGCCCATTTGCAGATCGACTCAGAATTTCACCACGACCCAGAATATATATACTTTGTGGGGTCTTAGAGCAATATTTCGATGTGTTACAAACGGAATGACAAAGTTAATATGCCCCCATCCTATGGTGGAGGGTATAACAAGAATATAGTCCACCATGAAAGTTTCAGTAAACTGTCATCTACAATCGAATTACTTGGGTTATGGTAACACCTAATATTCTCTTAGTCCATATGGTATAAGCCAATTCAGTTCTTGATCGCAGTCTTTTGTTCTCAAAAGACTTAAAAGTTGTGAATCGGTTTATAAGGGGGCTATATATAGTTATGAACCGATATGGACTAAGTTTTGCATGGATGTTAGAAAACATAAACTGACTTCGCATACCACTTTCAATCGAAACTGATGAAATTGTAGCTCCAGAAAGCTCGGAGAATAATTAAGGACCGTTTGGACCAATTTTAGCACGGTTTTTATAAACCATATACTAACACTACGTACCAAATTTAAAGCGAATTGGAAGAAATTTTCACATCCAGGAAGATCCAGAAATACGATCTGGGGATAGGTTTTTATGGGGGCTATAATAATTATAGACCGATATGAACCAATTTTTGCACGATTGTTTGAAGCCATATACTAACACTACGTACCAAATTTTTACCGGATCGGATGAAATTTACACCTCCAAACCCAATCCGAGGATCGGTTTATATGGGACCTATATCAAACAGTGAACCGATATGGCCCATTGCAATACCACCCGGCCTGCATCAATAACAACTATTTATAACAAGAAACAAGTCGCTAGCTTGTTTCGTTAGAAAGTTAGTGTGATTGGATTACCGGGCGGACGTTTGGAAAGATATCGCTAGATCGACTCATAATTTCACAAGACCCAGAATATACATACTTTCAAAATTTTGCAAAAATATTTTTAGTGCCATAAAACGTTCAAGATGGGCGCATTATTAGTAACTATTACAAACTTAAAAAAATTCTGAACAAATTTGTAGGTGACACAAATTTAGTAAATCTTTATGGTTCATTTAGTTACAACTTTTACTCCTTTTTTAGTTAATTTAACTAATGAATCCAAAAAAAAAAAAAAACAAGTATATACGTCCGTAAGTTCGGCCAGGCCGAAGCTTATGTACCCTCCATCATGGATTGCGTAGAAACTTCTTCTAAACACTGCCATCCACAATCGAATTACTTAAGTTGCGGTAACGCTTGCCGATGGCAAGGTATCTTAAAACCTCCTAACACCATCTTCTAAATTGTATGTAAGTCCATTTATGGTATATATTAAATCAAAAAAGATCGATCCAATACGTATATAATTCAGTTTGACAAAGTAGACATAAAATTTTGACAAAATTTTCTACAGAAATAAAATTTTAACAAAATTTTCTGTAGAAATAAAATTTTCACAAAATTTTCTATAGAAATAAAAATGTTGACAAAATATTGTATAGAAAGAAAATTTTGACAAAAATTTCTACAGAAATAAAATTTTAACAAAATTTTCTATAGAAATAAACTTTTGACAAAATTTTCTATAGAAATAATATCTTGGTAGATTATTTGTGGCTCGAGTGGCAACCATGATTATGAACCGAATAAAATTTGAACAAAATTGTCTATAGAAATAAAATTTTGACAAAATTTTCTATAGAAATACAATTTTGAAAATGATGAAAATTTTATTATGAACCGAATAAAATTTTAACAAAATTTTCTGTAGAAATAAAATTTTGACAAAATTTTCTATAGAAATAAAATTTTGACAAAATTTTCTATAGAAATAAAATTTTGGTAGATTATTTTTGGCTCTAGTGGCAACCATGATTATGAACCGATATGGACCAATTTTTGTGTAATTGGACCAATTTTGGTATGGTTGTTAGCGACCATATACCAACCAATCTGAACCGATTTCAACCAAATTTGACACGCATAGTTACAATGCCAATTCTACTCCCTATGCGAAATTTCAACCAGATCGGTGAAAAATATATATGGCAGCTATATCTAAATCTGAACCGATTTTTTCCAAAATCAATAGGGATCGTCTTTGAGCCGAAACAGGACCCTATACCAAATTTTAGGACAATCGGACTAAAACTGCGAGCTGCACTTTGCACACAAAAATACATCAACAGACAGACAGACGGACAGACAGACAGACAGACGGACATCGCTAAATCGACTCAGAATTTAATTCTAAGCCGATCCGTATACTAAAAGGTTGGTCTATGATTACTCCTTCTTGGCGTTACATACAAATGCACAAACTTATTATACCCTGTACCACAGTAGTGGTGAAGGGTATAAAAAATATGGAAAACGTTTAAATCTGAAGCAATTTTAAGGAAACTTCGAAAACGTTTATTTATGATTTATCGTTCGATATATATGTATTAGAAGTTTAGGAAAATTAGAGCCATTTTGACAACTTTTCGACTAAGCAGTGGCGATTTTACAAGGAAAACGTTGGTATTTTGACCATTTTTGTCGAAATCAGAAAAACATATATATGGGAGCTATATCTAAATCTGAACCGATTTCAACCAAATTTGGCACGCATAGCAACAATTCTAATTCTACTCCCTGTGCAAAATTTCAACTAAATCGGAGTTAAAAATTTGCCTCTGTGGTCATATGAGTGTACATCGGGCGAACGATATATATGGGAGCTATATCTAAATCTGAACCGATTTCAACCAAATTTGGCACGCATAGCTACAATATTAATTCTACTCCCTGTGCAAATTTTCAACTAAATCGGAGTTAAAAATTGGCCACTGTAGTCATATGAGTCTAAATCGGGCGAAAGCTATATATGGGAGCTATATCTAAATCTGCACCGATTTCAATCATATTTTGCACACTTAACTATACGACCAAGTGTTATGTTTGTGCAAAATTTCAAGCAAATCAAGGTTAAATTCTGGCTTCTGGGTTCATATAAGTGCATATCGGGCGAAATTTGAAGTTGGACTAAAACTGCGACCTAGACTTTGGTTACAAAAATGTGTTCACGGACAGACGGACAGACGTACATGGCTATATCGACTCAGGAGCCCACCCTGAGCATTTTTGCCAAAGACATCATGTGTCTATCTCGTCTCCTTCTGAGTATTGCAAACATATGCACTAACTTATAATACCCTGTTCCACAGTGTGGCGCAGGGTATAAAAAATGAGTAAAGTCAAGGAAGCTTTCTCAAAATGCTATGAGCTAAAACATAATTAAATTGGATTTAGTGTCATATAGGGTTAACTTTTTGAGTGTACTTAATGGGGTCTGAGACCAATATTTCGATGTGTTACAGACGAAATGTTAATATACCCACCATCCTATAGTGGATGGTATAAAAATTCCTACTCCACTCACGTTAACATTCTAATGAACTCAAAACAAAAAGTATAACCATAGGCGGTCTGTCATAAAATGTATGGTATTTGACGTACATTTACGACATATTTTATCATACGTCAAAATCGTCGTGAACCTCCGTAAAATACTTAGTTTTTTACAATATTCCAATTTGTATTCTTTCAGTAGAAACCAAAAAATGCTAATCGTACTCTGAGTATAACTTTTAAAAATTTGAATTACCTGTTTGGGCCTTAATGTAGTGTAGCCGTTAGTGTTCCTAACGCCTCTGTTTTATGTTGCCCAAAAAAATCGAGATTTTCAATGAGACCGTTCATTTCTATACACATGTGAAAGTTTCTTTGGAAGAGTATTGCTTTGACAAGACTCTTGTGTGGTTGAAAGACAGGCAGATACCAAAACCACATATTCCAGACATTGCACTAATGACATTTCGTCCTGCATTCCATCACCATAGACATCATAGTCGCTAGTCACTCATCGTTTGGTGTTGTCAATACATTTGCCAATGTCTATGCTGACAAAAACATTCATCAACCTCAATGAAGTTGTAAGCTTTTGTTATTCTGTGTCTGGTTATTAGACATACGTACGTACACTATGGGGGATATATTGTGTGAATTGTTATACATCCTACACTGAAAAAACTATTTACGTGATATTAAGGATTACGCAACCTAAATTTTAGAATGCGCAATTTACAAAATATTAAGGACAAATTTCTTTAAAATAATGAAATTTTAACCCTCTAATTCCCCAATTTTTTTGCCAGCTGATTAAATTTTCAATATTAACGACACAAAAGCAAGAGAACTGAGCAAGAAAAAATTATACGGTACAATTCACCATATGCTGCAAAGCTTCTTGAATAGTTTCAAATAAGTTTTCTTTTTATTTTGCCCATTTTTGTTGTCTTAAGATGTGTTTTACTAAAAGTTTCCTTATTAAATGAAGCCCGCCTAAAGGCAGGATTGGTCATTAGAGGGTTAATTAAAATAAAGTTCAGAATCTTTACTTCAAAAATTGTTTTCCATTAAATTTAGGACACAAATTTTATAAATTTGCGTCCCTCCTATAAAGTCGCATGTCTTTGAAGTAGGACAAATTTTCCTTAAAGTAAAGAAACACATTTTTTATTTAAAGAAATTGTCCTTAAATTAGCTGAAATATTGAATCTTTTGATTTAAGATAAAAACGCTTCATCTATGGGCTACGACTTATTTTGAGGATTTAGCATCTTTGGTTTAAAGTTTTTTTTGTTGGAATCAAGAAAACATTGTTTACTTTGAGGTAGCCGTTATAATCTGGATTTTTAAACAGGTATTTGTTTGTAAGTGAATAGCTTTATTAATATACCGCGAAAACAGAAACAAAATTCGATAAATGAGATCTGTATCCTAATTGTAATTTTATTGATCCTAGATTTAAGGCCAGATAGATCGCTAAAAAATGTCTTTATATTAAAGAAGACGCATCTTTGGCTCGGAGTCAATACCAAAATCCTTATGGGAAGGTCAAAATCTTTGGATTAAAGTAAAGTTTTTTTAGTGTACTTTTTAAAGTTTAGCCAAGTGTATCGATTAATTCGATAGATCTGTGTTTCATTTGTGTTGGTTTTTAAAAACCTCGACTACAGGGTGGGGGATACTATTATTGTAATTTTGTTTGTATTGCATCGAAATATTGGTCACCACATTTCAACCGGAACTGAAGAAAGTTTCTGCATGGGTTCCAAGAAGTCAAATCTACTAACGGTTTATGTTGGGGCTATGTATAATTATAGAGCCATACGGACCAATTTTTGCATGATACTCGTAGTCAGAGAGCATATGGTATATTGATATCACATACAAAATTTCAACCAAATCGGTGGTGATCAGTATATGTGGGGGATATACCTAAAAGTGGTCCTATATGGCATATTTGCAATACCGGCATCGAAACCAATTTTTTTTTTGCCAATTTTCATGTCTATAGCCTATTTTGTACGGCAGTTTGCATGATTTCAACCGACGGACGGAAATCGCCATATTGATTCAGAATTTCACCACGACCAAGAATATACATAGATGTTAATATGTCTGCTTGCTATCATTTCTTAACCGCTCATCAGACAGATGACAGATTTATTCCAGTGACAGTTCATTTTATTATTTACAAGCTTACAGACATATTTTCATCTTTTACATTCAGAAATAAAATTTTTTGAGGTGGAATTCATGTGTGATAGTGGGATTGTTTTATATTTGGCTGGAAAACCACAAGTAGCTACTACGGAAACTCTCCATCATTTATATGTGAATAAATATTTTAAAAATCTTTTGCATATCGTCCATAAAAAAAGTGTAAAACAGCAACAACACCAGCAATGATCCGAAAAGTGAAAGCCAGTTTTGATTGAAATCCACGTGAGCTGAACAAAACAGATGATTGGCTTTACTTGCTTAAGATGTCAGCTGAAAAAATACACTTTCGAACTTAAGTCCCGCAGATGGTAATGGTGTGGTCGCCCTAAGGGCGAATGGTCGATCCATTATTGACATTATTATGGGTTCGGAATAAATGACGAATATTTCGTTCGCACACTATTGATATTCCAACAGGATTTAGCACCATTGTACTCAGTACCCGTAAGCCAAGAATTACCACGAAAATATTTGGATCTCAAGACGTTTAAATTTTCCGCCTGTGAGAATAAGGGAAGTCAAAAAAATACCAGAATATGTTACATAAGGATTTTGTAAAACCCTTACCGATATAAACCAAATTTGACATATCTCTTATGCTTCTAACATACCTTTAGTTTTGCATTTTCAGGAAAATTGTATAAAAAATCCAAGATTTCAAAACGGGAGTGTGGACAGTCGGGGGACTTGTCAAAATATGGACCGAATCTAGATGTTTAGATTGGTCTATATGAGGACTCTACCAAACACACCATATTCAATACATTTGTTTACTATTTGTGGTCTTAAAATATCTCTAGATTTTGAATTTCAGCTAAATTGTATAAAATTTTGCGTGTCCAGATGGGTTATACCAAAAGATGGTAGAACACATCTTTGTGGTTCTAAAATATCTGTACAGTTTATATGGCCTGCGTGCAGACAAAACACCAATCTCAATTTCAGGATGATACACCCAGAGAAGGAATATGATCACCTCAAACATGTTTTAAGAGCAAAATGTTATTTTTGGGTGGTGACCATCCATGTAACATGGTTTTCGCAACCATATTATCTTGTCGTAAATCATATATCTGATTTCGGCAAACAGTTTATATTTGACGAGAAAATAACATTTTAGTGACAAAAATGTTACATGGTCACCCTACAAAAATAACATTTTACTCTTGAAACATGTTTGAGGTGATCATATTCCATATCTGCGTGTAGCGCCATTATTGACAAATAGGCAGACGGACATGGTTAGGTTAGGTTAGGTACACCACCACTACACAGTGGTGAACTTCTCTCTTATCGCTGAGTGCTGCCCGATTCCATGTTAAGCGCAATGACATCCTTTTTATAGCCGAATCCCAACGGCGTTCCACATTGCAAAGAAACCACATCCAGAGAAGGAATATGATCACCTCAAACATGTTTCAAGAGCAAAATGTTATTTTTGGATGGTGACCATGTAACATGTTTGCTGCAACCTTGTTATTTTCTAGGAAATGATGTATCTGTTTTCGGAAAGCATGTTATGTTTGGCGAAGAAACAACATTTTTGCGGCAAACATGTTACATGGTCACCATCCAAAAATATCATTTTGCTCTTGAAATATGTTTGAGGTAATCATATTCCTTCTCTGGGTGCACTTAGAGAAGCTTTGAAACACTTAGAAATGTCACCAGCATTGCTGAGGTGGGATAACGCATCACTGAAAAACTTTTTATACCCTCCACCATAGGATGGGGGTATATTAACTTTGTCATTCCGTTTGTAACACATAGAAATATTGCTCTAAGACCCCATAAAGTATATATATTCTGGGTCGTGGTGAAATTCTGAGTCGATCTGAGCATGTCCATCCGTCCGTCCGTCTGTTGAAATCACGCTAACTTCCGAACGAAACAAGCTATCGACTTGAAACTTGGCAAAAGTACACAGAAAAAAAAGTGTCTCGTAAATTTAAGAAGATTTTTACAATAATTTATTACAAGAATTTTCCAGAATTTTAGTTCATTTTTCGTATCTTCAACGAAAATTAACTACTCGAAAGGAAATTTTACAAATTCTAAGTAGCAATCGTTTAGTTCATGGTCTACAAAATACGATGGAAATTTCCTTAAAAAATTTCTTAACTGGTAGTTAAAAATTCGTTTGTCATGCTATAAAACTACTTGTGAAATGTAAAGTATTTTCTAAATAATAAGTGCAATTTACTATAAGATTTTTTTGTATGAGAAACTATTTTTTTAGGAAAAATGAACTTGAAAGTGGATAGCAATTTCTTACTGACAATTCCTATAGTTAATAATTGTTGGTAAAAAATTACCCAATGAAATATTTTTAGTTCACATGTAATTAAATTTATAGACATTTTCGTCAAAAATGGTAGATAACATTTCATGAAAATTTTGCAAACTTTAAGTTAAACGTTTCATCGTTCATAAACTGGTGTGCCTTTACGAATATTATTCTTAGAGTAAATTGTCAGCAGATGCGATGAACTAATGCGTAGTACAGAGATCTTTATCGGAATAGTGGAATGTGATTAATGTAAAGATGATGTTACTTGAGTTTTGTTGTGTATACATGAGCGTGGGGTTGTTTTTATTTTTGTTCATTTAGTGGTTTGTGTGTGCGTGTGTTTGTTATTCGTTGATGGTTTTTGGCTGGATGAGGTGTTGTTTTCAATAAAGGCACATGTGTTTTTGTTGTTGTAGGGATGTTTTGGCTTTGCTTGGTTTTGTTTGGCATGCTTCAGTTGTACAGTTGGCGTTGGCGTGGGTTGTTGTATCTTTTAAGCAGGTATGCAACAAGGGAATATTTTGGATTTTTGAGACATATATTAGTGTTTGTTTATTAAACCTTTTAAATGAAAGTTATTAATATTTTATCGGTAGTTTAGAAAAAAGTTATTAAGAATATTTAGTAAAATATGTTGGAATTGAAGGTGTATTGAAATTTTCATTATTCAATGTAAAAAATTAATATTCAATTCCAGATGAATTTGGAAAATTTTTGTTATATCTCAGCGTACAGTTTAGTCATAAATTGGTAAGTATTTTTTTAATATGGATTTCTTTTAAAAAGAATATTTTTATGTATATTATTATTTGTTAATTAATTTTTTTGGAAACCAGTTTAATGTTTTTCTTTGTTGTAAAAGCAATATTTAATTTCAGAGCAACTCCAGATGGATTCAAACAAATTTAAAAAATAGAGCATTGGTAAGTTTTCTTTTAAAAATTGGCTTTCTTTCAACTAGAATATTTACGTTTTTATGACCTTTTTATCATCAAAATTACAGGTTTTTAATACCTTATGTTAGTATTTCTTTAATCAAATTTTTTGGAAACCAATGTTATATTTTTAATGTAAAAAACAAATATTTAATTTCAGAATAACCCCTTAAAAATTTGGAAATTTGCTTGTAATTTAATAGTGAATTGGTAAGGATTCCTTAACTTTCTTTTAACCCTGTGCAGTCATCCTTATTTTTTGTACATTAACGTCATCCTTCGTCATTTTGACTACGGCTCATTTCAAGACGCTATAATTTTCATCGTGAGCGAAAAAGTGAACCAAACTTGAATTTATTTTCTTATTCAATTTGGTTTTAAGTAGTATAACACAAAAATTCATAAAACGGTCGAATTAGTATAACTTAAATTTACCATTTTCCAAAAGACTAAAATGCATTTTAAATCGAAAATGAAATTACGTGTCGTCATTTTGACAAATGATGACTGTCTAGGGTTAACCATAATATTTTTATGCATATTATTATTTTTTCATTAGATTTTTTGGAAACCTATTTAATAATTTTAATTAATGTAGAAAATATATATTTAATTTCAGAGTAACCCAAATAAATTTGGACAACTTTTTATATTTCCCCTCAGCGTACAATTTAATAGAGAATTGGTAAGTTTTATATTAAAACTTTGTCTTTCTTTCAACTAGAATATTTATTTTATTATATCCTCCACATCGATAACAACACAGTTTTATGAGTTTATATAAAATACTTCATTATTTCTCTAATTGTTTCAGGTACAAATTTTATGAGATACGTTTTCCAAAGAAAAGTTGAATTCCTTACACCATTTGATAAAATGCCCCCAAATATGGTAAGTTACAAGCTAATATAAAGAATTAAAAACTTATATTTCATTACATGGTGTTAATTTTTAACAATTTTCATTATTGCTTCCATTTTTTTCCAGCAAGATATGTGAAAAAATTACCTACGATGAATAAAAAAAGGATAAGTCAAAATGTCCAAACAGCGAGTTGAAATGAACTACTCTCTGTTCCACGTGGTCATAATTTTTATTCACAAAAAACATTGTATTAAGAACTTTCATCATAAGTTTTTATAATAAAGTACTTTTGCTTAAAGAAAGTTTAATTTTAATGTATGAACATTTTCATAATAGTAAAACGATTTGTTGTTCCTTTAATTATTTAATTTCTCTGTACTGTGGAAGGATTGATTTAAAAATAGTTTAGTTGTCGACATTTTAAAGAGACTGTAAACCAATTTTTATTATCGGGTTTCCCACAAAATAAGCAAGTAAACCAAAAGAATATTGACTTTTTAACTTGGTAGGGGTATATAAATCTTATGGTGTTGTAAAAATGAACTAAAATATAATGTTATAGATGAACTAAAATTTAAGAGAATTATAAACTAGACAAGTTGAAAAAAATCTTAAGGGCTAAATCATGGTCAATATTACTACAGTTTAGTTCATTTTGCAATGGAAATGGGTTCACTGTTTTTTCAGTGTAGTTGTTATTGATGTAGGTCGGATGGTATTGCAAATGGGACATATCGGTCCACTTTTAAGTATAGTCGCCATCTAAACGGGTCCCCAAATTTGGCTTGCGGACCCTCTAAGAGAAGCAAATTTCATCCGATGCGGCTGAAATTAGGTGCATGGTGTTAGTATATGTTCTCTAACAACCATGCAAAAATTGACCCACATCGGGGGTCCATATCCCCCCTATTAACCAATCCCACGATATGGCTTTCGGAGCCTTTAATAGAAGCAATTTCATCCGATCCGGCTAAAATTTGGTACATGGTGTTTAACAACCATGCTGAAATTGGTCCACATCGTCCCATAATTATATATAGCCCCAATTTAAACCGATCCCCAGATTTGGCTTGCGGAGCCTCTAAGAGAAGCAAATTTCATCTGATCCGGCTGAAATTTGGTATATGGTGTTAGTATAGGTTCTCTAACAATTATGCAGAAATTGGTCCACATCGGTCAATAATTATATATAGCACCCATATAAAGCGATCCCCCGATTTGGCTTGCGGAGCCGCTAAGAGAAGCAAATTTCATCCGATCCGGCTGAAATTTGGTACATGGTGTTTAACGACCATGCAAAAATTGGTCCATATCGGTCCATAATTATATATAGCACCCATATAAACCGATCACCAGATTTGACCTCCGGAGCCTCTTGGAAGACCAAAATTCATCTGATTCGGTTGAAATTTGGTACGTGATGTTAGTATATGGTATCCAACAAGGAAGTGCTTCATATCAGTCCATAAGTATAAATAACCCCCATATAAACCGATCCCCAGATTTGACCTCCGATGCCTTTTGGAGAAGCAAAATTCATCCGATCTGGTTGAAATTTGGTACGTGGTGGTTGTATATGATATTTAACAACCATGCCAAAAGTGGTCCATATCAGTCCATAATCATATATAGCCCCCATATAAACCGATCCCGAGATTTGGTTTTGGAGCCTTTTGGAGGAGCAAATTTCATCCGAGTCAGTTGAAATTTGTATATTGTGCTAGTATATGGACGTTAACAACCATGCCTAACTAGGTCCATATCGGTCTATAGTTATATATAGCCCTCAGATAAATCGATCCCCAATCACAAAAAAATTGGTCCATATCAAGTTCATAATTGTATATAGCCCCCATATAAGCGACCCCCATATTTCAATTCTGGCTCCCTACGTACCGTGCAAAATTCCATATCGATTCGTAATGATTTGTAGACATACCTACACATAAATTTTTTGTCTAATATATACCACGTATGGACTAATCATAATTTAGGAAACGCTGTTAAGAAGTTTTAAGATACCACAACCCAAGTAATTCGATTGTGGATGACAGTCTTTCGTAGAAGTATCTACGCAATCCATGGTGGAGGGTACATAAGATTCGGCCTGGCCGAACTTACGGCCGTATATACTTGTTCTTTTACTCACAAAGTAAAATGTTTATTCACGCACGCTCAAGCACGATACGTGTGGTAGGCACTCACGCACATTCACGAAATGAAAAGCATTACTCACGCACGAACTTCTTTTAAATACTCACGCACAATTCTCGACAATTCACGTGACTCACGACAAATTCACGAGGCTCGCGAAATTTTTCAACCGGGAATGAGCAACGGTAACAACATTCATGAATGGAATATAGTCCGACAGGTAAATTAATTTCAGTTAACATATGAGTAAAAATTAAATCAAGATTTTTTTCGTAAGTGTGATTGTCCAGGAATTTTATTCACGCACATTCCGATTTTATTTGTCACGCACGCTTACGCACGACATATTTGTTTCTGTCCCATTCACGAACATTTACGAGAGTTGCTTCAGATTTTGTTCACGACTCACGTGATTCACGCGTGAATCACGCTGTCACGACAATTTGGTGTAATGCGCAAACCTTTAGTGCAAGCGTAAAAGTGAACAGGTATTGAGGCAGGCAGAGATACCATGGAAAACATTGACAGAAAGGAAACTTCTATTAATCGCTCTCTATGGCCTTGATGTTTGGCTCTCAATAAGAGCGAACAGACTTGTATATGTAAATTTGGTTTGACCCACATGAAAACTTCAATTTGAGTCGACCCAATTAGGGAGGGGGGAAGTTTTCAACCAGACCGAAGATATTATACCACGACCTCAGAAATGTCACCAGCATTACTGAGGTGGGATAATCCACCGCTGAAAAACTTTTTGGTGTTCGGGTTCGATTCCTGCTACGACCGAACACCAAAAAGTTTTTCAGCGGTGGATTATCCCACCTCAGTAATGCTGGTGACATTTCTGAGGGTTTCAAAGCTTCTCTAAGTGGTTTCACTGGAATGTGGAACGCCGTTCGGACTCGGCTATAAAAAGGAGGTCCCTTGTCATTGAGCTTAACATGGAATCGGGCAGCACTCAGTGATAAGAGAGAAGTTCACCACTGTGGTATCACAATGGACTGAATAGTCTAAGTGAGCCTGATACATCGGGCTGCCACATAACCTAACCTAACCATACCACGACCATAAATTATTTACGTAAGGGAAATTTCTTGTATCCTCTGGGGTTTAAACAATCGGAAGCATTTGCTATTAAAAAAATCGGATATGGTCATTTGCCTTAGTAAACATATCGCAACATTTTCTCCCATTGTGCACACGAGCTCACGTATTGTTTAACAAGACTGCTGCCGTTGCCATTGCGGCGGTATTAGTTTTCGTATAATCAGAGTTTTCGTAATGAAGAGGTGATGAGTTTTATAGACACTATACCTAAATTTGGACGGCGACATTATCAAACATCATGACAACGTGATGAGAGCGATAGCATCAACAACGACGACGATGATAATATTAGCATCTGATACGATTGATTGTTCAAAATTGATTGGATACCTGGATGTTTTTGGCTTGGGTTGTTTGTTATTGGAGCAGTTGGATGGAATCGAATGAGATAGCACTGAAAGAATGTTTTATCATAAATTGTAATTTTCACTTGAGTCAAATTATATTCGACTACCATCTCAAATCCTAAAAATTTTTTGGAAGCTACATACACTGAAAAAAAGAATGCTCGGTTCCAAAAATTTTGTCTTTACTCTAAAAATGTTGGTATTGATTCCGAGCCAAAGAAGCAGAGAATACAAGTAAGGATACTTTTAAGACACAATTCTCTTTTAAATTTGGCTTCTAGGAAGCAAATTTCAATTTTTCGTATTTTTCAGCTTTTTTTCCTCATATGCTATCAAAGTCTTTTAAAAATGAGTTAACGACAACTTTATTTTCCAAATTCAGACTCGACTTCCTGTGGAAATTATGATATGTTTTAAGTAAAAAACGTCTTTAAAATAAAGTGTTGAAAAACATGTCCTATATTTGAACGATTTTTTTAGTTTAATATATACCACGTATGGACTATGTGGTATATATTACGTTGTTAGGAAGTTTTAATATACCTTGCCATCGGCTTCAGTAGAAGTTTCTACGCAATCCATGGTGGAGGGTACATAAGCTTCGGCCTGGCCGAACTTACGAATACTTGTTTTTATTTCTTTTGTTCTTTTACTTGGCATATTTTTTCTTCGTAAAAGGAACGAAAAACTTCGTTAAAAGTATGAAATTTGTCATTGTTTTACAACCAAAGAAACTTTTCATAAAAAGTACGAAATATTTCGTACAAAGAAAAATTATTACAAAGAAAAATTCTTCCAATTTTTGTAGTTTGTAAGAATCAACTTCGTACTTTTTATGAAGCAATTTCGTTCTTTTTACGAAATTGTTTCGTACTTTTTGTGAAAAATGTTTGAAATTTTAACACCAAAAAAAAAAAAAACAAGTAAGGAAAGTCTAAATTCGGGCAGGGTCGACTATATTATAACCTGCACCACTTTGTAGATGTAAATTTTCGATACCATATCACATCCGTCAAATGTGTTGGGGGCTATATGTATAAAGGTTTGCCCCAAATACAACTAAATTCAACTAAATCGGAGCAAAAAATTGGCCTCTGTGGTCATATGAGTGTAAATCGGCTGAAAGCTATATATGGGAGCTATATCTAAATCTGAACCGATTTCAACCAAATTTGGCACGCATAGCTACAACGCCAATTTTACTCCCTCTGCAAAATTTCAATTAAATCGGAGTAAAAGATTGGCCACTGTGGTCATATGAGTGTAAATCGGGCGAACGATATATATGGGAGCTATATCTAAATCTGAACCGATTTCAATAAAATTTGGCACATTTGACTACACTACTAATTGTACTCCTAGTGCAAAATTTCAACCAAATTGGGATAAAACTCTGGCTTCTGGTACCGTATTAGTCCATATCGGGCGAAAGATATTTATGGAAGCTATATCTAAATCTGAACCGATTTCAATAAAAATTGGCACACTTAACTAATTGTTCTTCTGGTGAAACTTTTAAGCAAATTAGGGTAAAACTCTGGCTTCTGGGGCCATATAAGTCCATATCGGGTGAAATATATATATGGAAGCTATATCTAAATCTGAACCGATTTCTTCCAAAATCAACAGGGTTCTATTCTGAGCCAAAACACATACTTGTGCCAAACTCGAAGTCGATTGGACTAAAACTGCGACCTAGACTTTGATTACAAAAATGTGTTCACGGACAGACGGACATGGCTATATCGACTCAGGAGCCCACCCTGAGCATTTTTGATAGAATAAAGGAATACATTGAAGCACATTATCAGAGGCAATTTTATGTCGCGAACGGAAATTTTACAACTTCAATGAAACTTCTTCGTTATTTTAAAGAAAATGTTTAGTACTTTTTATGAAGAAATTTTAACACAGAATTTTTCGTAATATATTCATAAATTCGTAAAAAATTCTTCATAAAAATCATGAAATTTGAAGAAAGTTTCGTTAAAAGTACGAAACTTTTTCGAAGAAAAATTAATGTAGAATACTTCGTAGAAGTTTCGTATATTCGTAAAATGATCTTCGTAAAATTTACGAAAATGAATGAAAATTTCGTTGTTTTAATGAAGAATTTACGAAGAATAGTTAATGAAGAATTCTTCTTAAAATTGACAAATAGAATTCTTTCGTTAATTCATTGCTGTTAGCAAATTTTGGCACCTCTTCCCCATTCAAAAAAACAAAACATTTTCATTGCTTTCTTGGCATCATTTTTGCTGGGATACAAACAGATCTAGGATCCTTAAATTTTTCACCTAATTTCACCCAGAACAACTTCTCTATACGATAATGGAGGGCTTTCATTTATTTTATTTATTTGAATATAGCTTTACAGAATCGATTGACTTTGTGGTATAGTTTGGGGAAGAGAATAGAAAATTGCTGCACGTTATCATAAGGGAAAATAAAATTTCACTCCAACTTATATTTATTTAAAATATAGGTACATAATTTTCTTTTTGTAAAACTTTTTATATGGCAATAACAAAAACAACAACAGCAACAACTTATTGTTATCTTTTATTCATAATATAAATTTCAAAGTTCGATTGGCCAATTTAGCTGAAAAATTTTAATCGCAACAATGAAATTGCTTTTGAATTTTCATTTCGCCTCGATTCATTTCGTTGCGTTTAATGAAAAACCAACAACTTTATCGCACCACCAGCATCAGTAATGGTTTTTCATATTTTTTTTGTCGAAGATCGTTAAACCAATCTTACACATACACACAAACACCAACCGGAGATAGCTTCAATAAAGTTAAACAGACACACACACACTGCCAGTGTTTTCACAGAGCATTGAATAAAAATTAAAAGCATTTTCTAGTAACGCACTTTATAAAACAATAACAATAACTTATCCCAAAAGAAAAAAACGAGAGGAAAAGTAGCATCACACTGAGCTCCAGATACAAAATTGCTTCGGAAAATTATAATAGGAGTAAAATGCCTGGAAAACAAGAACCACATATTTTAAAATTTAAATTCATTTTTATGGTTGGCCCAAATTCCATGCTACTACACTGACCCTGTCCATGCCAAATAGCTCAGTTGAATTATTTGCTAGAGACTAAATTAAAAAAGAAAACTTTCGAACGTAAGCTATAAGATGATAATAACGATTATTTTGTTTGGGAAAATGTGGTGCTATATTTTATTCGTATGTAAAAAATTTAGTTGGGCTACGTTAGATTCAAATTCGAAGAATACCTTTACCATGCAGCTGTTCTGTTAATTTTATTGCCTACAAAAGCATTTTGATCTCTTGCATTCGCCAAATTATGGAATCCACGCGTGATTGGTTTATATTTGGGTGGAGAAACACCAAGTGTCGTTAGAGCCCTCCAGCATTTAAATGCGAAAACAGTGGTTTTCGCTTATAGCTCACACCCATAATTGCACACACTTTTTTTTTTGACAATATGTGAAATTCGATAGTTAAGCAAATTCTTTTATATGTCACTTTGGTATATAACTGTTTTCACACATTTCCAGGACTAGAAAAAATAAGAAAAAGAAAATTTATTGTTTATTAAAATATATTTAAATCAAGAAAGCAAAATTAATTCAATTATATATATGGTTAAAACCAGATCAGACGTTTTTTGGATACTGTTGCCACTATTTTATTTCAGTGTGACTATTTCCTTAATAGTCTATATGGGTTTCTTTTTATCAGCACAATAAAAAATGGAATATATGCAAAATCGGCCTATAAGTGAAATGGCTTATTCAGCAAACTATATGTGTGAAATGTATGTCATAATGGTACTAGAAGAATGTTTTGTGGACTATACGAGTATGTGAAAATCTCCTACATGTGCAATGGACTATAAGCGAAAACTACTGTAAATCTTTTGTTTCACGTACCGTTGCTCGTTGCCATGATCATGCCATCTGTACAATAAGTGGATGGAAATAGGCCAGATTTGAAACTTATTGGTGATCTGATATATACGAGAGTGGGTGAAACACATATTGAAAAACAAATATAAACATCCACAATCATGAATCAAAATATTATAGTTTGCCTTGAAAATTCTTCATCATAGCGGATTTCTTGAAACTATATAGAATTGCAGACGAATTTGATGACATATACTCTCCCAAGCAGATCGGCTTAAATGGTCAGCTTTCCCACTGTTTCCCCTTTGGCAAAAATCCAGCGGTGTAATTAATGTATCTGGTGGAGCACCGTGGAAGCCAATTATAAACCAAACACACACCCCATATAGTCCAAACCAAATGGTTCAGAGAAATCTGTGCTTAATGAGAACACAAAAAGTTTTTCAGTTCATAGGTATGATTTTATTAACACCATTTATATTTTTATAAATAATACCGATTTCAAGTTTAGATTTTTCTATACAATTCAAAAAGGTATATAATTCAAAATGTCTTCCACACTATTCAGAAGGTTAGTTCAACAATACTTAATCAAATTCATACAATAACAACAAAATATAAAAAATAAACGAGTAATAATAGCCTTATAACTAATAGAAAAAATCCCAAGCCCAAATGAAGTGGCCATATCTCAAGGATACGTAGACACGCACTATTCATGAAGTTTGAGTACAGGAACTTTCACAGATGGCGGTAATTTTTCGGGACATTGGCTTACAAATGTTAACACCCACGATACATTTACAGTTTCTACATAGGGAGACAACATAAGATTCTGGGTTTATAAGAATCAGTTTTGTTTGAGTTTTAGAGGAATTTCTATAGAAAAAAAATTCTATAGAAATATAATTTTTGATTAGATTTTCTAAGGAAATCAAAATTAAACAAGTAAGTAAAGTAGAAAGTCGGGCGGGGCCGACTGTATCATACCCTAAACCACCATTACAGAATTAGTAATCATAAGCATTTATGGGGTAACATATAGGTCTGGGAGATAAACCGCAGTTGCATATTTAAGAAAATTAAGGGGTACATATCTATGGGTGCTTTGTGTTAATCTGACTATAGCTCATAGTCATTGTTGCCAGAGAAAATTTTCGGTTTACCCTACAAGGACAAAAAAAGTTCTCTACTTTCCCATACATTCCCAAACATTTTCCCTACTATATTTTTCGTTAAATTTAAAAAAAAAAAATTTACAAAACAAAAATGGTTCTAAGTACTTTATTATCTTATGATAATAAATGAATTTTTGTGAGAAATTTTTCTATAGAAATAAAATTTTGACAATAAATTCTATAGAAACAAAATTTTGAGAAAAAATTCCATAGAAATAAAATTTTGAGAAAATTTTTTATGGAAATAATATTTTGAAAAAAATTTCTATAGAAATACAATTTTGACAAAATGTTCTATAGAAATAAAATGTTGACAAAATTTTCTACAGGAATAAAGTTTACCACACATTGTTAAAGATCAAGCCTTGCCGGCTTCTAATTTCCTCCTCTAGAGCCACCAAAATGTAAAAATTATTACAAATTGTGTTGAGTGAAAATGTCCTACATTGTGGGCCTACGTCCCTACAAGACGCTAAATATTAGAAAAACCCTACATATAGGGAAATTCCCCTACTTCTAGCAACACTGGCTGTGTTGATATTGCACATACGGAGTTTGTATGCCACTAATATTGAGCCCATTATTAAAAAAGAGAAAATCGTTAAATTAGTGTGGGTAATAAATACAAATTTGTAAAAATCTAACAATATTCTTATGTAAGAGCTACAAGTACGTATAAGTATGATCGGCTAGTACATACAAATTTGAAATTTGAGTAACATTGGTCAATAAATAAGAGTACTATGGCCAAATTTGGGAAAATCGAGCGATGCATATATATGGAAGCTATATCTAAATCTGAACCAATTTGCATAATATTTTGCGGGTTTGATTAATACCACAAAAGGTTACCTTGTGCAAGATTTGAGTAAGATCAGTTAAGAAATGAGGCCTGTATGGGCAAACATAAGGTTATTAGGGGCGCATTTTTCAAAATCGGGTGATACATATATGGGAGCTATATCTACATCTGAACCGATTTCGATGAAATTTTGCACATATACTTAGTACTATAGAGGACTGGATCTAGCCAACTTTTAGTAAGATCGGTTGATAAATAAGGGTTCTATGGCCAAATTTGGTAAAATCGGGCTATACATATATATGGAAGCTATATCTAAATCTGAACCGATTTCGATGATTTTTTGTACATATAGTTAGTCCTATAGAAGATTATATTTAGCCAACTTTGAGTAAGATCGATTGATAAATAAAGGTTTTGTGGCCAAATTTGGGGAAATCGGGCGATACATATATATGAGAGCTATATCTAAATCTGAACCGATTTGGATGAAATTTTGCAGACTTGAAGGGCGATGGAAAAAATTACCTTTTGCCAAATTTGGTGACGATCCGTTTGAAAAAAAGCGCTACGTGACCAGATTTGTCGAAATCGGGCGATACATATATATGGAGCTATATCTAAATTTCATCCGATTTCTTCCAAATTCAATAGCGTTCGTCCTTGTGCCAAAAAAACTCGCTGTACTAAATTTCATCAAAATCGGTTAATAATTGCGACCGGAATCCTGTGAACAACAAATACTTGGACAGACGAACGGACGGACACCAAGCGCTAGATCGACTCAGGAGGTGATTCTGAGTCGATCGGTATATATTTTATGGGGTCTAAAATCAATATTTCTGGTAGGCACATTTTTTTGCCGATCAAACTTTTTATACCCTGACCACTATGTGGTTTATGGTATAAAAAAAAAACAAGTAAGGAAAATCTAAAGTCGGGCGGGCCGACTATATTATACCCTGCACCACTTTGTAGATATAAATTTTCGATACGATATCACATCCGTCAAATGTATTGGGGGCTATATACAAAGGTTTGTCCCAAATACATACATTTAAATATCACTCGATCTGGACAGAATTTGATGGACTTCTACAAATACAATAGACTCAAAATTTAAGTCGGCTAATGCACTAGGGTGGAACACAATGTTAGTAAAAAAATAAATATGGGAAGCATTTAAATCAGAAGCAGTTTTAAGGAAACTTCGCAAAAGTTTATTTATGATTTATCGCTCGATATATATGTATTAGAAGTTTAGGAAAATTAGAGTCATTTTTACAACTTTTCGACTAAGCAGTGGCGATTTTACAAGGAAAATTTTGGTATTTTGACCATTTTTGTCGAAATCAGAAAAACATATATATGGGAGCTATATCTCACTCTGATCCGATTTCAACCAAATTTGCCACGCATAAATACAATGCTAATTCTACACCCTGTGAAAAATTCAACTAAATCGGAGTTAAAAATTGGCCTCTGTGGTCATATGAGTGTAAATCGGGCGAAAGCTATATATGGGAGATATATCTAAATCTGCACCGATTTCAACCAAATTTGGCACATAACTACAATGCTTATTCTACTCCCTGTGCAAAATTTCAACTAAATCGGAGCAAAAAATTGGCTTCTGTGGTCATTTGAGTGTATATCGGGTGAACGATATATATGGGGGCTATATCTAAATCTGAGCCGATTTCAATAAAATTTTGCACACTTGACTAAACTGTTAATTGTACTCCTAGTGCAAAATTTCAACCAAATTGGGGTAAAACTCTGGCTTCTGGGACCGTATTAATTCATATCGGGCGAAAGATATATATGGGAGCTATATCTAAATCTGAACCGATTTCAATAAAATTTGGCACACTTGACTATAGTACCAATTGTTCTTCTTAAGCAAATTAGGGTAAAACTCTGGCTTTTGGGGCCATATAAGTCCACATCGGGCGAAATATATATGGGAGCTATATCTAAATCTTAGCCGATTTCTTCCAAAATCAATAGGGTATTATTATGAGCCAAAACACATACTTGTGCCAAAGTCGATTGGACTAAAACTGTGACCTAGACTTTGATTACAAAAATATGTTTACGGACAGACGGACATGGCTATATCGACTCAGGAGCCCACCCTGAGCATTTTAGCCAAAGACACCATGTGTCTATCTCGTCTCTTTCTGGGTGTTGCAAACATATGCACTAACTTATAATACCCTGTTCCACAGTGTGGCGCAGGGTATAAAAATAGAGTCAAAATGTTCACAACATTTCTTTAGAAATTAACTAGAATTTGGGTGTTATCAAAATACGGTCTGATATAGCCCAGCTACGAAATTTACCTGTTTGCAGACCTATCGTGATGTGCAAAATTTCATCTTTAAATTTCCATGATTGAAGGCTGTAGCGAAAATATTTATCCATGGTGTCCGAGTTTGACTGGAGTTAAAAATCCATCTGTATTGATTTTATAAGAAAAAGTTTCAGATTTAAACTAGCTCCCGAATGTATCTTTCAACTCTTCAATTTCTTTCATTTAAAATACGATAGAGATCTTTCGTATGAAAAAGGGGAATATGGCATTAAATTTTGTTGCAATTTTGGTAACATAACTTTTAACATATCTTATATAACCGTTTTAGTTCCTCTTTTACACCATTAAATCTTTTCCTCAAAACAAGACACCAAAACTTTAAATGTTTTCCGCATATACAAAGAGAGAGGGAAATACGAAGCACTATAAACCGCATAGGCAATTATTTCCATTACATCAACTCAACATTTATCGAGCTATTGAAAGGGCACGTCAATTTGTCACAATATTATGAGGATGGTGGTGATAAAAGTTTCGCATTGCAGATAATAAAATTGACAGAAGATAAAATTTTATGATGTACGATGTGATACTAAAACTATTCACACAAAAGTCGTAAGATGGGTGACAAGGAATCATGGAAGCCCGCCCACTTTGTAGTTTACAAGTCAACGAGCATTGGGTGAAATGTGCCAGAGATGAAGATATAAGGATTGATACAATAATAAAACGCTAAGCAAAGAATGCAACATTCGTTGTTACTGGTAAGTGTAATTTTATGTTCTGCACCTCTATTTTGGAAAGAAAGTATTATTAGTTAGAACACAGCTATGCAACATGCAGACCAATGTTGCCAATGCAAAAAAAGGCAAAATTTGGTTATATTTAAGGATATACAACCTTTCTGTGTCCTTCTATCAATGCTTCTAATGGTTACACTAATGGTTTAGGTATTGATTCCGAAACAGAATTGAAGTTAGGCACAATTATTTAAGGCACAATTATGTTTTAAATTTGGTTTTTGCGTACAAGATTCTAAGAAAAAAGTTTTAATTTATTCGTTTTCTTAGCTTTTTTCTTCAAGTACTATCAATTTCTTTAAAAAAGTATTAACAACAATGTTAAATTTCCAAATTCAGACACGACTTCAATGATAAATCATGCTGTGTCTCAAGAATAAAACATATTTAAAATAAAGTATTGAAAAACATAAATTTAAACACGATGTCATTATTTTTGAAGAATTTTTCAGAATTTTTAAAGTCAAGTTAACCTTGTTCAAACAACATTTTCTTTCATGCAAAGATACCCATTTTTAAGTCGAATCACTTAGCTATAAAGACAAAACGACTTCATTGATAAGTTTATAGACTTTCGTACAAGGAAAAAACTTTGCATCAGAGAAATGGGTCTTCTCTGCTAAGAAAAATGCGCATTCACTATCCCAGCAAAAAAAGCGTCGCCAAAAATGTAATGAAAATGTTCTTTTTGGATCCGGAAGTAGTGCAAAATTGACGCAGAAGCGATGAATTTAACATGGGCTTGTCATAGGACGGAAGTCCTCCATTTCAACAGCCGTTGCACTGAATTTGCATCGCTTCTTTAGGTGTGATCCGAATTCAATGCTTTGGATGTAAATTAAAAAATTCTGTGATATTTTGTCAAATAAATAATTTTTATAATTTTTTAGAATTTTCAATGACTCTAACGCTTGTCTGAAACGTTTGACCTCAAATATTTTCAAAAATTCACAATTTTTTCAGATTGGATTTAACATTTTTTTCCGAAAAAATTTAAATGATTTGTACCATTTTATGAATTCTTACTCTGTTTCCGACCTATTTGAAAAAAAAGTTACCATTAAAAGTGTGAAAAAACCAAGTTATAAAAAATTGAATGAAAAGAACTTCCTGGGTATTTCAAATAAAGAACATCATTGGGAGTGCATCTTTTGGAAGTGATTTTAAAGTTGTGCCTTTGGAAGAACTTCCAAATTTTTTTGCTGGGATTTTAAGGACATAAAATCTTTGGCCTCACAGCAATATTTTTTTTTCAGTGTGGATCCAAATTTCTTTCAAAATAAATTTCTTTTCCAATAAGCGGTTCGGCGTTTTATTTGACACCAGGCTCGAAATAAATGATATGAGGGAAGCCATCGGCCCACTCACTTGATATGGAAAAGTACTTCGGTGTCAAGATCGTAGTTCCACGCGGTAGCAGTATCATTATAATGATGTATGGAGCTATACCTTTATTCTAGGTCTGCCGTGCCTTTGGCTTGAAAATCTTTCAATCCAAATAACATCATGACCTCCTACAGCAAATTTAATGTCTATCGAGAAAACAACATTTTTGCGGCAGAGATATTCCATGTTCTCTATCCCAAAATTTAATTTTGCTCTAAGAGGTGCATTAGCATTAAAAACATCTACATTGGTCAATCCGGTGATTAAAATCGGTATATATTTAGATATAGCTGCCACATATATTTTTCGTCCCATTGAGGCCAAATTATGACTACCGTAGTTCAAAATTTCAATCCTATTTACTTACAATTTTGTCCAGAAAGTACGATAACCATTTTAGCAATATATGCCAAATTTGGTGAAAATCGGCTCAGATTCAGACAAAGTCCCCATATACATGTGATTGCGATATGGTCCGATATTGTCAAATATTCACACTCAGAGATGGAATATGATCGCCCCCAAACATGTTTCAAGAGCAAAATGTTATTTTTGGAAGTAATCATGGGGCATGTTTGCAGCTACCATGTTATTTTCTTGAAAATTATGTATCTGATTTCGGCAATCTTGTATATGCTTGCCGAGAAAACAACATTTTTGCGTCAAAATTATTCCATGTTCACCGTCCAAAAATAACATTGTGCTCTTGAAACATGTTTGGGGTGATACTATTCCTTCTCTGCGTGTATATTTTCCTTGTAAAATAGCCACTTCTATGCCGAAAAAGTGTAAAAATGACTCAAAATTCCCTATACTTCTACTACATATTTTATTTTACTAACATTGTGCTCCACCCCAGTGCATTAGCTGATTCAAATTTTAAGTCTAGAGATTTTGTAGAGTCAAAAAAATGTTGACCAAATTGGCTCATAACAGGTTGGCTGATAAGTCCCCGGTCTGACACATAGATGGCGTCGCCAGTATTAAATGCATATTATTTTTACATAGTACCAACCTTCAAATGATTCGTGCCAAAATTTGACGTCTGTAAGTCAATTAGTTTGTGAGATAGAGCGTCTGTTGTGAAGCAACTTTTGTTATTGTAAAAAAAAAAAAATGGAAAAAAAAGGAACTTCGTGTTTTGATAAAATACTGTTTTCTGAAGGGAAAAAATACGGTGGAAGCAAAAACTTGGCTTGATAATGAGTTTCCGGACTCTGCCCCAGGGAAATCAAAAATAATTGATTGATATGCAAAATTCATGCGTGGTGAAATGAGCACGGAGGACGGTGCACGCAGTGGACGCCCGAAAGAGTTGGTTACCGGCGAAAACATCAAAAAAATCCACGAAATGATTTTGAATGACCGTAAAATGAAGTTGATCGAGATAGCAGAGGCTTTAAAGATATCAAAGGAACGTGTTGGTCATATCATTCATCAATATTTGGATATGCGGAAGCTCTGTGCAAAATGGGTGCCGCGCGAGCTCACATTTGACCAAAAACAACAACGTGTTGATGATTCTGAGCGGTGTTTGCAGCTGTTAACTCGTAATACACCCTAGTTTTTCCGTCGATATGTGACAATGTATGAAACATGGCTCCATCACTACACTGCTGAGTCCAATCGACAGTCGGCTGAGTGGACAGCGACCGGTGAACCGTCTCCGAAGCGTGGAAAGGCTCAAAAGTCCGCTGGCAAAGTAATGGCCTCTGTTTTTTGGGATGCGCATGGAATAATTTTTATCTATTATCTTGAGAAGGGAAAAACCATCAACAGTGACTATTATATGGCGTTATTGGAGCGTTTGAAGGTCGAAATCACGGCAAAACGGCCTCATATGAAGAAGAAAAAAGTGTTGTTCCACCAAGACAATGCACCGTGCCACAAGTCATTGAGAACGATGGCAAAAATTCATGAATTGGGCTTCGAATTGCTTCCCCACCCACCGTATTCTCCATATCTGGCCCCCAGCGACTTTTTCTTGTTCTCAGACCTCAAAAGGATGCTTGCAGGGAAAAATTTGGCTGCAATGAAGAGGTGATCGCCGAAACTGAGGCCTATTTTGAGGCAAAACCGAAGGAGTCTACCAAAATGGTATCAAAAAATTGGAAGGTCGTTATAATCGTTGTATCGCTCTTGAAGATAGTCCCCTTCAATAATAATTGAATTGAATAATAAAAACGAATTTTGACAAAAAAAAGTGTTTTTCTTTGTTAGGCCGGGGACTTATCGGCCAACCTGTTATTTAAGTATATGCGAATGGGAATATGAACCTTTTATACGACACTCAACAAATTTGAAGGATTTAAGATGGTATCGAAAAGGAAGATCCATTCCCCAGTGAAAAAGATTAGCCGAACAAGCAATGAAAATTCTCTTTTTCCATCCGGAAGTGGTGCAAGATTGGATCAGAAGCTATGTATTTTACATGGGCTTCTCATAGGACAGAAGCCATCTTTTAAAGCATCCACTGCAGTGATTTCGGATTTCATTAAAACAAAAATTAGGGAAAAACTTACAAAAGTAAATTTTGTCTTAAATTTTTTCTCTACGTAAAGCAAACTCTTAGTCTGCGAGAAATAAATCGTTTTAATTTTTTTTTTTCATTTATATTATTATATTTATCCTTGTTGTGTCTTATGCACAGTAAAATTCAGAAAATGTTCATTTTTTGATAAAAATTCGTAAAATAACGGATTTTTTTTATTTCACCTTAAAAGAACATCTTGTAAAGTGAAAACTAAGTCCACCTCTAGAAGAGAATTTTTGTTTATACTTTAAAAGTATTGACTTTGGAAGAACTTCCAAATTTTGTTGCTGGGTTGTAGTTCAGGGTAATAAATTTTGTGGGCTTTCCTTACTTGTTTAACATCAATTAATAATTTTTGGACACCATAAAAATTCTATTAGTTGATTTTCTAACAAAAGTCGATTTGTCGATTTTGAACATTACAAAAAAGTCAATTCTGTGTTCCTAGTTAGACTGCATACATAAAATTTGTATATGTACGTTATTGAATATTGTAAAATTTCTCTCTAACTTAAACGTTTTCCCTAAGAATATGAATATGAAACTCGTCCAACTTTATTTAAATGGTCTTGGGAAATCACATAAAAAACTAACTTGCACTAATGATAGTTGAAACGAAAAAAAATTAACATTTTCTGATTATGCTAAAAAGATAAAACGTAAGAAAAATATCAGAATGTTTTTGCTTGCATTCGCTGTTGGCTCAAATCGTATTACCATCACTAAGTTAAGCAATTATCTTTAAAGACCAGCATGAATTTGAACAAGTGGACATAGAGTCATCAAGTGATGTCGACAATATTGAATGGTCAACTGTGACATTTTGCAATTTTTTTTTCGCAGATTTACCATAGCATTGTGCAATGGGAAAGCTCATCGCCAACAACATCAGCCACAACTGTTGCAAATCCTGATTTTGGTGGAGGATAATTTGATGTCATTGAACAAAGGGGAGAATAAGACATTATTAAACCAATATAAATGATGACATAATTTGGAATTCGGAATAGCAAAGGATGTGAAGAACAGTTTTCAATAAACTTTTTGGTCGTTAGCATTATGAACCGTTTTTACAAATCCCAGAATGATATTTGATATTTTTTTATAGTTTTTACTTGTTCCAGAAAGATATTTGGAAAAAAATTAAATATTTATACCGTCCAACCCATTAGGTAGAGTTTAGTTGGTCTGTCTGTTGTTCGAAATCTTCAGTCAAAAATTTAAACTGTTCCCTTCTTGAATATATAAATAGCCGCATTGAATTCGATTTCTTTCTGAAATTCCAGTATTTCTTTTTGTTTCACCAAATGGAAAATTCTAAAATCTCTTTTTCAACCCATTGCTTTTCTGGCCATAATGTCAGTTAATTTCCAGATATATTTTATGAGAATAAATGACACAGACATCAACATTCCCCTTGAAGTCTATTTTGTAAACTTACAAATAATGATCATTATTTATTTACGCATCCACACACTTATACGTGAACCATGACCCCATGACAGAGGTGGCCAAAGAGTGTTGGCCTTATTAGATAGAACTGTTTAAGCCATTATCTCAAAAGCAGTCATTCAAGATGAAAAGTAGAAATCATTTAACATTTTCACACTCTGCTGCAGAAGTCCAAGAAACTCATGACAGTTTCTATTGTAAGGGTGTACCGAAGAATCATAGAAATGAATTTCAAGTAAATGTGCTCTTGTTATTAAAAAATTTGAAATAATTTGAAACGCAACTTGACAAGCAAGTTTTTTAATATTTTGTTTATTTACTTGATCACAATTGTAAATCATTGGAAAAAAAATTAAGTCTTAAAACAAGTACAACCCTTTCACTACCGAATTAAACCTAAGCTTAAAAATTTAAATTTTCTAGCTCTTATATTACGGGATTGGAAAAGAAAAACAGATATTAACCATCGAATATCGCTTTATTATAGCTTGAAAGCTTCTCTAAGTGGATTCACCGCAATGTTAAATGAAGTTCGGATTAGGCTATAAAAAATAGGACATTGTCATTGAGCTAAACCTACAATCGGGCGATACTCATTGATAAAAAAAATCTTAACCCTAAATATAGGAAAATGTTTTATTCATCGGCCAGTGCGTCATCCGTCCACGGACTCAATCAGAATCGACGATACTGGCTAAAACCCCATCCCTCTTTCCACGGTGTATGATTTACACCTCGAAACTGCTTTGACATTACATCAAAGTGGACTTTTGGTCTGTGTTCAGATTAAAACATCATTTTAGCATGTCGTCGTGTTCATGTAAACATTTTTCGAGAGGGGAGCATGTACGATAAATCGACTTACAGTCTCCCAGCTCCTTTCACTGTGTACCATTATGTGGATTATATTTCTCGGGAATACATGCTCAAATTAATCTCTACGCTCTTCTACCCACCAGCTACATTTAGTGGCAGTTGATTGTCAGAGTCGACGGCGAAATAATTCCGACCACAAATTACTCCAAAATTCTCGGGGTCACATTCGACAGTCTTTTTAAGTCGTCTGCCCATGCCACTGTCAGCACTTGAGGTGAGGACAAAGAAACTTTGTAGACTGCATATAAAGCAATTCGGCGGCCAATGATAAACTATGCAGGGCAGGTGTGGACACATCAAACGAGCGACACGAAGTGGAATAACATACAGATAGAATAACGAAGAATAACGCTGCCCTTTGAACTGTGACAGGATGTTTCCCCTGGATCACCTTTATAGACCAAGATCATCCCAGTGCGTCGACACAATTACATGTTGTCAAATCAGTACCTCTTGGGTTGCTATCGAAGATGCCATAATGCCAAATCACCATCTTGTGGATAAGCAACCACCACCCAGGAATGTAAGCGTTGATCTTCACTTCTAGAGCGCGAGATCTAGCTTTATAAAATATAGCTTCTAGGCACCATACCAGACAAGTTTGAACAGGATTCATGAGGATATTGTAGCGGTCAGAACCTACAAGGTTAATCCTGTTCTAGGAGCTCGACCACCGCACATTGCACCGGCGGAGAGAGACCTCCCACGGCTGACCAGAGTGCAGCCGCCTCAATTCCTACCTATAATGCTATATGGTGTCGTAGTCCGGTGGCCGGCACTTCACCAGCCGACAAGTTTAGACAAAGTTCAGCATATCTCAGGCGCATTCAGACAGGAACAAATTCCCTTAATGTCATGCTGCAGCTATTGCCTTTAGACATTTTGGATAAACAGTCAGCTGCAACAACGGCTGTACGGTCGGGAAAAAGTTACGGTCACATTTCGGTCCTCAAAATAATGCCAGATGTGCCTAACGATGTGAATTATACTTTGGCGATACCACTTTTCGACAAAACGTTTGAAACTCTAATTTTCAACAGTGAGGCATGGTGTACACAGGCCCCGGGGAATAAACGATATATAGATTTCTACACTGATGGCTCCAAATTGGATGGACAAGTGGGTTTCGGAGTATATTCTAAAGATGTGGAACTTCGAATAGCGAAAAGATTACCTAATCACTGTAGTGTTTTTCAGGCTGAAATATTAGCAATAAGAGAGGTGGCGAATTGGCTGGGAAGTAATGTTCCTAAAAATGTTGGCATTAATATATACTCAGACAGTTAACATGCAATAAAATCCTTGGACTCTGTGTTCCTTAATCGAAAACGGCCATCGACTGCCGACAAATCTCTCAATGAGATGGCTGAGCAGCACAATATTCACCTAATATGGGTGCCTGGCCATAGTAACATACGGGGGAACTGCGAAGCGGATGACTTGGCAAGGCTAGGGACTACCTTACATATTCCAGGGGAACTAGAATCTGTTGTATGCCCCTGGCTACCTTGGAGCTCATACTGCGTGAGAATGTTCGATGGGAGAATTGCAAGGGTTGTAACGACACCATGCAAATATGGCCACATTTAAACTTAAACCGCACACTACATATGCTAGTGTTCTCAAGGCGTCAGATAGCACTCCTAATATCTGCTATAACGGGTCGCTGCCTGATAGGCGAATTTGCAAAAACTATTGGCGCGAAGTATAATGACTATTGTATGAGCTGTCATGATGCGGAGAAATAGGAATCAATTAAACACCTCTTGCGTGAGTGTAAAGCGTAAGTAAATTTTAGCGGCATATAACTTTAGATTACTGGCGTACCTGGAAAACGTTAACTTAAGCGTCTGCTAATGTTTTTGAAACAATCTGGTTGGTTCAACAGAGGAAAATAATCGAGAAGATTCAGCGGTTAAAACTAGAAGTACCCATATGTAATAGGTACTTTTAGTTAATGTGGTATCACAATGGTCTGAATAATCTAAGTGAGCCTGAATCTTAATCGGGCTGTCACTTTAACCTAACCTAACCTACCTATCAGTAGTTAATACCAGAGAAGCTGACGTGTGTTCCATCTGTAATTAAGGGCCACATGACACTCATCACGTTTTCGACTGATTAATTATTGTCCATCCTTTTCTCCACCTTTCGGGCAACATAGGACAGAAACGATTGGTATTTTGACTCAATCTGCAAATTGGCCCTATATTTGGCTTCCTCATAAGAACGAACATGCACAGAAATGGTACTTTCCTCTAGTACGAAATTAACCTTTGTTATAAAGTAGCAGATATGCCCCAATGTATGACTAAATTTGCAACAGTTATTCCTAGTCTTTTGTTTTTTGACTTTTAGAGAAAACTGTTTTGCGTCCCTCTCAAAAGAAACGGGAGGTGTTTTGAAAAAAAATCTGTATATTTTTCTTGACGGCGTGTATTTATGTTTCGACACGACCGAACTTATGGCCGTAGTACTTCTTCTTTATATTGTTCGTTAACAGTTTTTTTTCTGTACAAAAATTCAAAGGCATGTCATGTTACCAACAACTTAATTTCACACCAAAGTAATTAAGACATTTTTATTCGTTTTTGGGATTTCTGAGGAAACAACTTCTTTTTCAGCTAGTGTTGTAACAAAACCAAACTATGTTTTTTTTTAACCATGGATGATTTGCTGCATTGACAATGGCGAGGAGTACTACCAAGGAGATAGAGAAAAAAGCGAAAAATTTATCACTAATGTATAACGAAGCCAGTCTTTGTTGTAGGTGGTACTGTAAAGCTTCGACATTGCTTGATTGAAGAAACGCCTTGGCAGATGTATGCCACTACTAAGGGCCCTTAAGTAGTAAAGCCAAGAAACTGATTGAGTGAGTACTAACAACACAAATATCTTGTGATATATTCCCATCTTTCTTCCAAACTTCTTCATTTCCTTTTGACATTTCTAGGGATTTTTTCCCATAAGAAATATTTAGCTTAGTTGACATGAGACCACAACTTTTATCATACACTTGACACAGTGGTTTATTCCAACGCAACAACTCACTCCAAACTATAATCATAGCTGCCGCTACCAACAACGCCCCCCATCACCATTGACATTAATATCAACGGAGCTCCTTAAACAGTCTCCATGTTTGGTTTTATTTGCTATATAACCGACACTCACTCACTTAGATAAACCAGAAAAAAAAAAACTTTCCAAGCCTTATGGCAAAAGGGACTTGCATTAGCCTAGGCGGCATATGAAAAATTACTGTCATTTCTTAAATTACCAAAAAACGAAATAATGTTCCAAAAATTTTTATTCATTTAAATGTATGAACATTTACAGAATCAACTTTTCCTAAAGGGTGAACCAAAAGTAAGTGCACATGAACACGTAAGTTTGTTTAACCGCAAGATTTCAATGACTACGCCCCGAAATCCCAGTGCTATAACGGTTAAACGTCCAAATCGTATTGCTAATTCTCAGTGATTAATCTACATACTACAGGTGTGCACGTGACACGAAATTGTCGTGACTCATCCATGCGTCGTAATCTTTTCCATATAAATCGAAAGGTTTATATGAGAAAGGAAATTTCATCCGATAAATTAAGTAAATAAATAAATTAAAATTTGGTACTCGATGTCAGTATATCCCTTCTACACGGATGAAAAAGACTGTTTTTCATATGTTTGGCTATAAACATTATATGTTTGGAACACAAATTTTTAAACACAATATTTTTGAGTGCAAGCATATAATGTTCATAAACTAGCATAACATGTTTGGGACATATATGTTAATATGTTAGAACATATTATGTTTGGGACATAAAATGTTTGTAAATATAATATGCTTGGATGCAAACATATATTAATTTAGAAATAGCCTATAAACATATATGTGTTTAGTAGCTTGGAGCGCTATTTAACAGGGAGCGATATTGAATTAAGTTGGTGGTTGTTGCTTGTTATTACAAAATTAACATTTTATTTTTCCTTGGGCAATTGATCAGCTACTTCTTTGATCCTTATAAACTGTGTGGTCCGCTGTTCGAATCCCCGTCCGGCAAAACGTAAAATTAAAATAAAAAATCATACAATTGAATAATTTCTTCTACAATGTTTGTATCACAGAAAAAGGTGCTAAGAACTAAAAAATCTCGTGGAAGTGAGAAAGATGTGGGGGAATATACAATTGGGCAGAAACAAAATTTTGAGCATTCAGGTCGAAAACCTATGTTGTTAGCACCTATATTACCTGTTTATTTTCATAATTCATTATGATTTTAAATATATAAATAACTAAATAAAATTTTGAGCACAATATTGTTTGGGAGAATTTTTTTTAAGCATATAATATTTTTGGGTGCAAAATGCTTCCAAACATATTATATGTTCACATAATAACATATTGTTTTTTGGAAGACAACATTATTGAATTTGGATGCAAAAATACAAAATGTTTGGAACTTAGACTACCCAAACATATATTGTTTAGACCAATATGCTTTCAAACATATTATATATTGGAAGAGATCAAACATATAAATGTTTGGGCAATACCCAAAAATATATATGCTTGAAGCAAAATATGTTTGGGAGTATATGTTACAGAAGCGATTTTTTGTGAGCGTGTAATAATCATACGAAAATTGGTTCGGCCCATAATTACACTAGTTAACACTCAAAATGTACCATTGATAAAAACCACTTTTCTTGTGTATTTTGAGCTGCTGAATTCGAACAAAAAATGTTTAAAAATTTTTATGGAACCGTTTTTGAGATATCCCGTTATTTTTAAATGTTCGCTCTTTTTTCACTAAACACAATATATCTCGAGTTAGAAACGTCCGATTATAACGTTGTTGATACACAAATGAAAGGTTATAAGATGGCGAATAATCATGTGCAATTGGATTTGTGATAAGTTAAGTGGTTCAAAAAATATCAATGCGGAAAATCAAAATTTTCAAAAAATTCGTGTTTTACAACGGACCTTTTCCGCTAGAAAAGTATAAACCAATTATAATAAAATTGTTTTCTCTTCGTGGTCGTATAGACGACACTCTAACGTAAGCAACAAGACCAACTAGAAGAAAATCGATCGAAAAATGACAAAGTCATAATGACATGACAAAACATGCAAAAATTAGCGACTTTCCCACACAAAAATGCATTTCTCTGTTGCCTAGACATTTTTGTGAGATATTTTTGTGTGGGTGAGCGGCTCATTTTTGCATGATTTGACGTCATTAAATTGCTTATAACTTTGTCATTTGTCTTCTTGTTGGTCTTGTTACTTACGTTAGAGTATCGTCTATGCGACCATGAAGAGAAAAAAATTTATTAAAATTGTTTTATACTTTTCTAGCGGAAAAGGTCCTTTGTAACGAAATTTTGAATTTTCGAAAATTTTGAATTTTCGCATTGATATTTTTTGAACCACTTAACTTATCACAAATTCAATTGCACACGATTATTCGTCATCTTATAACCTTCCATTTAAGTATCAACAACGTTATAATCGGACGTTTATAATTCGAGATATATTGTGTTTAGTGAAAAAAGAGCGAAAATTTAAAAATAACGGGATATCTCAAAAACCGTTCCATAAAAAATTTTTTGAAATATTTTCGAATTCAGCAGCTCAAAATACATAAGAAAAGTTGGTTTTTATCAATGGTGTAAGCAAATTTTTTTTTTGTAAACTAGTGTTATTTTTAGACTTGTCAAGAACGGAATTGGAGTATATGGGCATTAAATCTGCATTTTTATACCCTAACCCACATAGTGGTCAGGGTATAATACGTTTGATCTGCCGAAAAATATGCCTACTAGAAATATTGCCTTTAGACCCCATAAAATATATACCGATCGACTCAGAATCACCTCCTGAGTCGATTTAGCGCTTGGTGTCCGTCCGTTCGTCTGTGCGTGTATTTGGTGTTCACAGGATTCTGATCGCAATTATTAACCAATTTTGATGAAATTTGGTACAGGGAGTTTTTTTTTTGGCACAAGGACGAACGCTATTGAATTCGGAATAAATCGGATCAAATTAAGATATAGCTCCCCTATATATGTATGGCCCAATTTTCCCAAATTTGTCCATAGAACCCTTATTTATTAACCGATCTTGCTCAAATTTGGCTAGATCCAGTTCTCTATAGTACTAACTATATGTGCAAAATTTCATCGAAATCGGTTCAGATGTAGATATAGCTCCGACAAAAATGGTCAAAATACCAACATTTTCCTTGTTAAATCGCCACTGCTTAGTCGAAAAGTTGTAAAATTGACTCTAATTTTCCTAAAATTCTAATACATATATATCGAGCGATAAATCATAAATAAACTTTTGTGAAGTTTCCTTAAAATTGCTTCAGATTTAAATGTTTCCCATATTTATACCCTGCGCCACACTGTGGAACAGGGTATAATAAGTTTGTGCTTTTGTATGTAACGCCAAGGAAAAGTCTGAGACCCATCGTTTAGTATACCGATCGTCTTAGAATTAAATTCTGAGTCGATTTAGCGATGTCCGTCTGTCTGTCTGTTCATGTATTTTTGTGCGCAAAGTACAGGTTTCAGGTTAAGTCCGATCGTCCTCAAATTTGGCACAGGGTCGTTTTGGGGAACAAAGACGATCGCTATTGATTTTGGAAAAAATCGGTTCAGATTTAGATATAGCTGTCATATATATTTATCCCCGACCTGGTTATAATTGGCGTATTTATCAACCGATGTTCTTCAAATTCCGTACATCCGAATATTTTATGAGTCTCGAAAAACTTGCAAAATATTAGCCAAATCGGTTCAGATTTCGATATAACTCCCATATATATCTTTCGTCCGATTTAGAATCATATGGCAATAGAGGCCAAAGTTTACTACCGATTTTCGTGAAATTTTGCACAGAGAGTAGAGTTGGCATTCTACAAATTCTTGGTAAATTTGATTGAAATCGGTTCATATTTAGGTATAGCTCCCATATATATCTTTCGTCCGATTTGCACTTATATGACCTCAAAAGCCAGAGTTTTGTCCTGAAGTGCTTCAAATTTTACACGAGAGGTAAGTTTAACGGTGTCGTTATGTGTGCTAAAGTTGGTTAAAATCGGTTCAGATTTAGATATAGCTCCCATATATATCTTTCGCCCGATTTGGACTTATATGGCCTCAAAAAAGGAGTACATTTAATAGTTTCGGTAAATGTGCCAAATTTAGTTGAAATCGATTCAGATTTAGATATAGCTCCCATATAAATCTTTCGCCCGATTTACACTCATATGACCACGGGGGCCAAAGTTATACTCCCACTTACGTGAAATTTTGCAGAGATTGGAGAATTATTATTCTAACTTTACATGTCAAATTTAGTCAAAATCGGTTCAGATTATATATAGCTCCCATATATATGTTACGTACACCAGAGTTAGGGAAATATGGTAGACTTTTTCAAATTTAAGACCCATTTTCAATGGGAGTTTCCTCCAATTGTCTGGATAGTTTCCACGGAGAATATATTTAATATGATATTTACATGTGTCAAGTTTGATTTAATTTGGTTCAGATTTAGATAAAGCCTCCATATATTCGTTTATCTGGTTTATATAAATATGGCCAACATTCCCTGACTTTATACAAAATTCTTAGTCATATCCTATATACTGTAACGCCAGAATTTCCACAGAACGGTTGAGTTTTAAATAAAGCTGCAAGTCGCCCGACTTGACCAAATAATATATCACAACTCACACTTGACCACATATCTTGGCGAGATGTAACCAATATCCTTGTTATACCCACCACCATAGAATGGTGACGGGGGAATAATAAGTTTGTCATTCCGTTTGTAACGCATCGAAATATCGATTTCCGACTATATAAAGTATATATATTCTTGATCAGGGAGAAATTCTAAGACGATATAACGATGTCCGTCTGTCTGTCTGTCTGGCTGTTGTAATCACGCTACAGTCTTCAATAATGAAGCAATCGTGCTGAAATTTTGCACAAACTCGTCTTTTGTCTGCAGACAGGTCAAGTTCGAAGATGGGGTATATCGGTTCAGGTTTTGATATAGTCCCCATATAAACCGACCTCGCGATTTGGAGTCTTGGGCTTATAGAAATCGTAGTTTTTATCCAATTTGCCTGAAATTTGAAATTTAGAGGTATTGTAGGACTACAAATACGTGTGCGAAAAATTGTGAGTATCGGTCCATGTTTTGGTATAGCCCCATATAGACCGATCTCCCGATTTTACTTCTTGGGCTTATAGAAACCGCAGTTTTTATTCATTTTACTTGAAATTGGAAATCTAGAGGTATTGTAGGACCACAAATACGTGTTCCAAAAATTGTGAGTATCGGTCCATATTTTGGTATATTCCCCATATAGACCGATCTCCCGATTTTACTTCTTGGGCTTATAGAAACCGCAGTTTTTATCCAATTTGCCTGAAATTGGAAATCTAGAGGTACTTTAGAACCGTAAAGAGGTGTGCCAAAAATGGTGAGCATCGGTCCATGTTTTGGTATGGTCCCCATATAAACCGACCTCCCGATTTGGGGTCTTGGGCTTATAGAAATCGTAATTTTTATCCAATTTGCCTGAAATTGAAAATCTAGAGGTACTTGAGGACCATCAAAAGGTGTGCCGAAAATGGTCCGTATCGATCCATGTTTTGGTATAGCCCCCATATAGACCGATCTCCCGATTTTACATCTTGGGTTTATAGAATGCGTAGTTTATATACAATTTGCCTGAAATTGGAAATTTATAGGTATTTTAGGACCGTAAAGAGGTGTGCCACAAATGGTGAGTATCGGTCCATGTTTTGGTATAGCCCCCATATAGAACGATATCCCGATTTTACTTCTTGGGCTTCTAGAATCCGAAGTTTTTTTCCAATTTGCCTGAAATTGGAAATTTATAGGTATTTTCGGGCCATAAAGAGGTGTGCCGAAAACGGTGAGTATCGGTAGTTTTTATCCGATTTGCCTGAAATTGTAAATATTCTGGTATTTTAGGCTCACAAAAACGTGTATCGGATTAAGTTTTTATCGGTCCATTTGGTAATGCCTCCATATAGATCGACTTCACTTCTCAAGTCCTCAAGCCATCCTGAAATTTCAAAGGAAACCCTAATATTTGGTTCGTGGTGGTGGGTATTTAAGATTCGGCCCGGCCGAACTTACTGCTGTATATACTTGTTTTTTACTAACATTGTGTTCCACCTTAGTGCATTAGCCGACTTAAATTTTGAGTCTATAGATTTTGTAGAAGTCTATCAAATTTTGTCCAGATCGCGAGATATTTAAATTTATGCATTTGGGATAAACCTTTATTTGACGGATGTGATATGGTATCGAAAATTTAGATCTACAAAGTGGTGCAAGGTATAATATAGTCGGCCCCGCCCGACTTTAGACTTTCCTTACTTGTTTTATAGTCGAAAATCGATATTTCCATGTGTTACAAACGGAACGGAACCCATCCAATGATGGTGGGTACAAGAATTCATAATCTGCCTATGATTTCTGGATAACCCTGCACATCATGCATCCATTCATTTACTTCATTCACATAGATGATACCAATCCATATAAAACTTCTAGTCTGTATGTGTTTATATATGATATGATCTAGCCAATGTAGTTGCAATGTTTACAAACACATGCACACACACGCCCGCACAAGGACACAAGTTCACATTTGTTCATATATAAACGGAACCATAACCCAAAACTTGTAAAATAACTAAAAAACCAAACGAAAGATGTGTATACTCTCCTTTGTTCGTTTGAGTTCATCTAATGTTTCTGTAGTTGAAGAGAAATACTGACAAACTGACAGGCATTTATGCAGGCCATAATGACTGTTTTTGTTCGAATATATGCGTTTTACTCCTCTGTGTGAATGCTTATGCCAGAGAGAGATTGTGTTGAAGTACATTGAGTAGTATTTTACCATTCTATTTCCATTTAATTTTGTTTCTTTGTTCCAACAACAACAGCAGTTACAACAATTGTAGATCTTCTGTGTGTGTGTGTGTTTCCTTTATGTGTTTTAGAGTCATTGCCAAAATTTGGCTCATTCGTTTAGGAATAGTTTTAAGCACAAAAAATAGAAGACACATACACACACATAACCATTTAAGTTGCATTTTATTAGAAAAATACCGACTGGTTGACTGACATTTTTCTATTTAAGTTACCAACAGATGATTTTCACATCATCTAAAAATATTTACTTATTCCCATATTTTGTTGCAGCAAATGCAAAGAATTGCAATTAAATTTATAAAATTCGTATACACCCTATACTCACTTCTTGAGTAGACATGGTTTGTCGTATAGCATCACTTCACAAGATATTGTGAGGTGGTGCTAGAAAAACATGGTTAATTCGCTTAAATTAAATTGAATTAAATAAATAAATATAATATATAATTAACTTAGTAACCAATTTGAATTTAACCAATTCGACCTAAAAACAAGTATATACCGCCGTAAGTTCGTCCAGGCCGAAGCTTATGTACCCTCCATCATGGATTGCGTACAAACTTCATCTAAACACTGCCATCCACAATCGAATTACTCAAGTTGCGGTAACGCTTGCCGATGGCAAGGTATCTTAAAACCTCCTAACACCATCTTCTAAATTGTATGAAAGTCCATTCGTGGTATATATTAAATCAAAAAAGATCTATCCAATACGTATATAATTCAGTTTGACAAAGTAGACATACAATTTTGACAAAATTTCCTACAGAAATAAAATTTTAACAAAATTTTCTATAGCAATAAAATTTTCACAAATTTGTCTATAGAAATAAAAATTTTGACAAAATTTTATAGAAAGAAAATTTTGACAAAAAATTCTACAGAAATAAAATTTTAACAAAATTTTCTATAGAAATAAACTTTTGACAAAATTTTCTATAGAAATAAAATTTTGGTAGATTATTTTTGGCCCTAGTGGCAACCATGATTATGAACCGATATGGACCAATTTTTGTGTGATTGGACCAATTTTGGTATGGTTGTTAGCGACCACATACTAACACCACGTGCCTAATTTGAACCGGATCGGATGAATTTTGCTCCTCCAAGAGGCTCCGGAGGTCAAATCTAGAGAATGTTTTATATGGGGGCTATATATAATTATAGACCGATATGGACCAATTCTGGCACGGTTGTTAAAGATCATATACTAACACCATGTTCCACATTACAACCGGATCGGATGCAATTTGCTCCTCTTTGAGGCTTCGCAAGCCAAATCTGGAGATCGGTTTATATGGGGTCTATATATAATTACGGACCGATGTGGACCAATTTCTGCATGGTTGTTACAGGCCATATACCAACATCATGTACCAAATTTCAGCCGGATCAGATGCAATTTGCTCCTCTTTGAGGCTTCGCAAGCCAAATCTGGAGATCGGTTTATATGGGGTCTATATATAATTACGGATCGATGTGGACCAATTTTTGCATGGTTGTTACAGACCATATACCAACATCATGTGCCAAATTTCAGCCGGATCGGATGAAATTTGCTTCTCTTAGAGGCTCCGCAAGCCAAATCTGGGGATCGGTTTATATAGGGGCTATATATAATTGAGAAGCGATATGGACCAATTTTTGCATGGTTATTAGAGACCATATACCAACATCATGTACCAAATTTCAGCCGGATCGGATGAAATTTTCTTCTCTTTGAGGCTCCGCAAGCCAAATCTGGGGATCGGTTTATATGGGGGCAATATATAATTATGGACCGATGTGAACCAATTTTTGCATAATTGTTAGAGACCATATACCAACAACATGTACCAAATTTCAGCCGGATCGGCTGAAATATGCTTCTCTTAGAGGCTCCACAAAACAAATCTGGGGATCGGTTTATATGGGGGCTATATATAATTATGGACCGATGTCGACCAATTTTTGCATGGTTGTTAGAGACCATATACCAACACCATGTACCAAATTTCAGCCGGATCGGATGAAATATGCTTCTGTTAGAGGCTCCACAAGCCAAATCTGAGGGTCCCTTTATATGGGGGCTATACGTAAAAGTGGACCGATATGGCCCATTTTCAATACCATCCGACCTACATCGATAACAACTACTTGTGCCAAGTTTCAAGTCGATAGCTTGTTTCGTTCGGAGGTTAGCGTGATTTCAACAGACGGACGGACGGACATGCTTAGATCGACTCAGAATTTCACCACGACCCAGAATATATATATATATATATACTTTATGGGGTCTTAGAGCAATATTTCGATGTGTTACAAACGGAATGACAAAGTTAATATACCCTGTAGTGTGACCAAACACACTCTCCACTTCTTCCCCCTTATTCTTCACTTACACATGCATTCCCATTAGCATACAGTACTCTATTTTTGATCCACTTGCATTCTCGGTGCATTCATATTTTGTTTTTGTTGACGCAGGTCAGTCACACACTTGGTAGTGACTGAGTTGAATGCACTCAGTGGAGTTCCAATTAGATATTGGTGGTCATTTGACTCAATTCTGAGTTCATGCAGTTGGTCTACTTACAAAACAATGTATGCAATCCCAACTGGAAACTCTAAACCAATGAAAAGTGTCACATGCCACCAACATCTAATTGGACACAATCTAATTGGAACTCCACTGAGTGCATTCAACTCAGTCACTACCAAGTGTGTGACTGACCTGCGTCAACAAAAACAAAATATGAATGCACCGAGAATGCAAGTGGATCAAAAATAGAGTACTGTATGCTAATGGGAATGCATGTGTAAGTGAAGAATAAGGGGGAAGAAGTGGAGAGTGTGTTTGGTCACACTACAACCCCCATCCTATGATGGAGGGTATAAAAATTATATTTTCAAAAAGAAAAACTTTGAACTGACGTCACCTTGTCCTTAATAGGTGTTTAATGATTTAACTACCATTAGAAATCAATTTCCATAAATAATTAAATTATCAAATTAAGTTGCGGGACATGCAACTTTAAAGGACTTCTAGAGAAAAGCTCCTTTTGATTTACCTTTTATTTAGGAATATTATTTTACCTATTCGCTGGATACAAACAAGAGAATCGTTTGTGGGAAAAAAAGAGAATTGGAGTCAGGAATTGGAGTCAGAGTTTTTTTTGGAGTCAATCTTACATTTTATTTCCGCTTATGATCTGCAATCGTTGATGGTTACGATGGTAAAGAAGACTGAGTTGATGAATATCGTGTGACTTAATACCATTCGATATTTCGTTATAGAAAAGATAATATTTATTTAAAGAATTCATGGTTGTTTTTAAAAGTAATAAATTGATAATAACGTACTAATAATAGTTAATTTCAGCTGTTAGATTTGAATTCATTTTAGACAAATATATAAAAATAAAATAAAAGGAGAAACTATGTTAAACATACTGCCCCCCTTGGTCTATTTAGACCAAAAAAAAAAACTAAAGGGCTTGACTTAATTGTTCCAAAGTCCACAAAGCGATGTCTAAGATTTGCTTTGGATTGGTTACTGATCGATTCTTACATCTATTGGAATTATCTAAAGTTTGTGTCTTGACTGTTTTTGGTGGATTATTGGTGACTCGTCCTTGCTTATTGCCATATTTCATTTTTGGTCGTCGTTTCTCATTCTGATTGATGTTTATGTGAAGTATTGTATGGTGATATTTACCACATCGTTTACAATTGGTACTGGACGTGCATTTATTAGTAGAGTGCGAACGTGCAAGGCAGTTAAAACAATAGTTGAGTCGGCGGGCTAATTTTCGACGTTCTTCAACATCCTTGGCCAAAAATCGTTTGCAAAAGCGAAGTGGATGTAGCTTTCCGCATATCTTGCATTGACGAATCATTTCATTTTTAGGTGCCCTGTGAATTTTGGAATATAAAATTTAATTAATAACTGAAATATGCAAGTGAGAATAATTTGAGTTTATGGTGATTATAACAATTTGGAGTTGTTATAACGATATGTACGATAGGTATACTTATGAATTATAGTAATATCGAGAGTTTTTCGATTTGGTGGAGATCACTTCGATGTCTCTGTAGGGAGAATGCATAGCTTTGAGATTGGTCTTGTTAAAACTCCGTTTTGGGTACGTAATTCGACTGTTCTAACAAATCCGTCTGATCCTGGGTGGATGTGGGTAATTCTCCCTAATCTCCACTCGCATGGTGGTAAAAGTTCATCTTTTAGAACAACTATTTGGCCAATTTGTACATTGGCTTGGGGTTTTTGCCATTTGTATCTTTGTTGCAAATCTAGCAGATAATCCCGTTTCCATCGTCGTGCAAATTCGTATTGGAGGGTTTTTAATTTTTCCCATCGATCGTGCAATGGTATTGAGGTATTATCCGTTTCTGGCATAGCAACCATTGGCGCACCACGAAGAAAGTGACCTGGCGTTAAGGCGAGAATTTCATGCGGATCATCTGTCATAGGAGTCAACGGACGAGAATTGAGGATGGACTCTATGCGGGCCAAAAGGGTTGAAAATTCCTCAAAGGTACACTTTCTATTTTGAGTTACTTTTTTAAAGTGTATTTTAAATGATTTAACCCCGGCCTCCCAGAGTCCCCCCATATGCGGGGCGTTGGGTGGTATGAAAAACCATTGAAAACCATGGGAGGTATATTTCTCTGCTATATCACAAGCCACTGCTTGTATGAATCGCTTAAATTCATCCTTAATGGAACGTTCTGCCCCTACAAAGTTGGTGCCATTGTCGGAGTATACTTTTTGAGGCAAACCTCTACGAGCAACAAATCGGGTGAATGCTGCTTGGAAGGAGGCTGTCGATAAATCGGAGCATACCTCAAGGTGA